>NW_027070524.1:0-55000 GCF_002906115.3 Quercus suber | reverse complement strand
TCTTATCACAGATAGAGTTGTCAGAAGCTAAATGGACCCATTCTCGAACATGATAGACGAGTAGCACACGACCACAATGTGCCATGGACAGTTGTACCAACACTGTGTCAAGCGTGCATTAACAAGAAAGTTAGACCTAAAATCTTTGTAAAAGGTGACCTAGTCTTAAAGAAGCGCAACCAGGCCATGCCTAATCATAGAGGAAAGTTTGCCCCGACCTACGAGGAGCCTTGATTTTAGTTGACATGGATGGGCATGACTTCAATATGCCCACCAATTCTGATGCTGTTATACAGTACTTTGCATCAGGGATCCTCCAAGTGTAACCTCTTTTTCTACATTCTTATGTAAACAAACAATATATATATATATATATATATATATATATATGAAAAGGTAGATTGAAAACTCGAAAGGGCGGTCTACACAAAAGGAGAGCAAAATAAAGAGTGTGAGGGAGCTTGCTAGATTGAAAATTCAAAAGGATGGTCTAGGAAAAATTTAAGGCAATAAAAAAAAATGTCAATTAAACTACGTGATGTCCTAATCCTTCCCCGTGGAGGTACCTAGGTAGCCACCTTGGCCCAGTCACATTTTAGAAGAAAAATTAGTCAATTTTGGGTTTATGATCAAGATCAATGGATGAAAGCATGCACCCTCTTGGGTTACTCTATGTTTACAACACGCATGGGCCGCTGTGGTTTTTTTTTTTCCAGAGATCTTATGGCCCATAACAGTGGAAGGTGTACCCTAATGGGAAAGGAAAAGATCCATCTAGAATAAGATGTATCCTTTGGAACCTAAGATATTGATATGTATAGACTTACATCTACCATTTTATTTGTTTGATCTTGCATTTTCAAAATATTTGCGCACATAATCATTAAACATGCTTGTTCTATGCCATTCAAATCCTTTCATGCATTCATCATTATGCATCTAAACACAATTCGCATAAACATAAATATCTCTTGATAATCAATATATGCAAAAACATCTATGTTTCCACCTTCTTTATGTTTTTTAAGCAAGCCTTAAAACTCCAAAAGTGGAAGGTTGCACGTAATTTCCTGGCAATTTACGAAGGACCTTTCCATACATGGTGGAATACTAACTACATAGCTCATGTGATGAATGGGTACTTTACCATTTATATACATGAATGGAATTGTATCTCACCTCCAAGTTAGTTAAGTGTTAGATAAGACACAAACTATGTTAAGATCAACACAAACATCACAGATACAAAAGAAAAACTTATAATTATCATTGATCTAAGCCTTAGGAAGAGGCAAAGTTGATTACAAAAGATCAGACTAAATTACAAGTTCTGGGAACCAAAAAGAAAACCCAACAACAACAACAACAAAAGACAATTCATGGTTTCATCTTTATTATAATTTTGGCTTTTGGAGTCTTGGTGGGCTGGGTGGTTGCTACTGCCAAGGATGCCAGAACCAGCTCTAAGTTTTAAGAAACCACTCCTTCCTTGGAAGAATCCTTGGGTGCATCCAAGGGCTTGGTCATCTCAGGGGCGACTTCCTTAGAGACTTCTTTCTCTTTGTCAGCTGGGTTGGCTTGCTCTGCCACTTCCTAAGGACTATTGTAATGAAGAGGGTCCTTGGACGAAGCCTTTTCAATAGGGCTTGCAACGTTGGGGGCTGCATCATCTGGGGAGGCTGAGGAGCCTAGCGCCCAAATTGCAGGGGGGTAGTACACATTCTTCACTCTCCTAAATGCTGAGGAGACCTCAACCCATGCTAGGTTAAGAGCCTCATTCCACACTTGGAGGCAGTATGCTCTACATACCCCTAAGACCTCGGTCCTATAGGTCCTCAGTCTTAGCTACCCCCACATCGTAGCCTTTGGCCTAATCCTTGGCCTTCTCAGCATCCTCCAGTTTTTTCTTTTGCAGCTTGATTTGCTCCTTAGCAGCAGCGAGCTCATCCATAGTCAGGCGGAGTTGCTTGTGCTAAGTCTCTACCTGCCTCTCCACCCCATCCAGTGCTACCTTGGGGCTTTTCCTACCTCTTTCTACCTCAGTGAGCTTGGCATCAGACTCTTTTAATCTCTTCTTGGCCACCTTGAAGGTGTCAACAGCAGCAATTTGCCTACCCTCATTACCCTTCATTTGTTGGTGGGAAGCATCCACCAACTCCTCGACCCTGAAAGCGGCTTGAATAGCCTGCAAAGGAAACTTAGTAGTTAGATTTAAAAAAAAAATAAAAAAATTAATTAAAAAAAAAAAAAACAACAACAACAACAACTTAGCTTAAAAGGCTTACCATAGCGAGGTCTCATTTTAGACTTAGAAACACCTCATGTTTCTTCATGGTCCTCAGGTCGACCATGTCCTCGGGTAGTAGTAGAGCTTGCTCTACAACATCTACTACATACCCGGCCATTCCCTTTTGAAAGTACCTGATTAATGAGTTTGTAGGGAGGGGGGACCCATCTAGCATCAAAGGAGGGTTCCAGTTTGGAACCCTGGTGCAAAGATCTCATCCCTTATCTTCGAGCACCCCATTACCCAGGGACTTTGTCTGGGTAGTCTTGGCTACCTTGGCCCCTTTTTAAAGCTCCATTTCCTTAGGAGGGCCACCTCGGCTCTCTTCTGCCATGTCCTTCCCCTTCTAATCTCGCTTCCTCTTCTTATCGACAATCTCTTGCTGGGGGTAATAAGGAGGGGGAAAAGAGGGAAGCTTAGCTTGAGCAACTGCCTCGGAGGCCTTTCCCTCAACTTAGGACTCTAGCACTTCCATAAGGCTAGCCCTGGGTTTGCGTTATATCCCCATAGCTTCCGGGATAGGAGAATCCCTTTGAATCTGGTTTACTTCGGCTGAAGGAAGGTGATTGAAATCACTGGTAAAAGCCTCTAGGGACTGAGGTTGGTTGAACACCTCAAAGTCATCCTCAGTGTCAAACACTTCGATCACTTCTTCTTCTTCCTCTTTTTATCCTTCTTTTTCTTTCTCTTCTTTTTCTTTGACGGCTGGTTGTGAAGGGGTAGCCTCGTCCTTGGCTTTGAACAGATGAATAGGTTCTACCTTTAGTACGCCTTGGGGTACGGGGCCTGGATTTAGGAAGCCTAGGGCAGCTACGTTAATCTGGTGTAGGCGAGGATCCCTTTCTCTTATGACGTACTTAGGCGCTTGGAAACTTGATGGGAGCGAAGTGTACTCAAGAATCAAGTGGGCTGCTCGGAGTTAACCGTCCTTGTGTACAAACACCTCGGCTTGTAGTATTTTGTCTAAGCTTTGCTTGTTGACAAGATTGAAGTTAGGAATAGCGGGATGATGATCTACAAAACAATTAAGGAAAAAAAAAAGGAGAAATTTCAAGTATCAATGCAAAAAGAAGAAAATAGGTACAAAATGTGTCAAAGTGAAGAAATGATAACTTGGAAGAAATAAACCTAAACCTAAAACCCCACCTGGTCGTCCCTCTCTCGTTAGGCAAGGGAGGCCATCGTGCCACTCCCCCAAGATGATCAAGAAATTCTTGTTCATACCCTTGTTGGAATCAGGGAGGCAGGAGATAAGTCTACTCGGGGTGCCTAGTTTTTAGGTAGTACCCCTGCCCTTTCAGGTGATGAAAATCATAGACCCAGTTAACATCATGGTGGGTGAGGTTGAGGCCCATTTTTACATTTAAGGCGACACTACCTAATATTCTAAACATGTTAGGGGCACATTGGGTGGGAGCTAACCTATGAGCCCTTAGGTAATCCTTAGTCACTGTGCCCATGGGGATTCTCATCCCTCCCTTTATGAAGGCGATCATTAGGATAACCACCTGTCCCTCCCACCTAGCCTCATGCCATTCTCCCTCCTTACAATACCTAATGGAGACTCCTGGCAGGATCCTATACAGAACTTTAAAGCTCTCTATACCTTCTCGAAGTCTACTAAATAGGCAAACCTACCTATTCCTAAGAGAGATTTGAAGATACTAAGAAGATAAAGAAAGGGAAGAAGAGCCAAGGAGAAAAAAACAGAGAAAAGAAAAGTAGATGGAAAAATAAGTGAAAGATTTATGAAAAGATAAAAAGGCGTATGCGCAATCAGAGGTAATGTATGACGAGCACAGAATAGCTATAGTGACATCAAAATCCTCCTTTCTTCCTAAGGAGCCAGAAAGAAGAATTTGAAGGGGTTATTATAGGGGTGATAGGTGCAAGAGTACATATCTATGTATATATTGGGCCAAGATACCAATCCGAGGACATTAAGCAGTCCGAGGACAGGTAAACATCTTCCTAAGAATCCGTGTTGGTAAGTAAAAAGGTGAAGTCTGATCATGGTCATCCAAGAAGGTGGTCTGAGGAGGAATGCCTCCTCGGCTAATTAAAGTTGAGGTCAGAAGGTATGGTCTGACATCAAGAGCAACGTTCTGGACAATTCCACTAATGAGGATAAGTATCAAAGAAGGAATAGGATATAGGGAGGCTATGAAATATCCAAAGGGAAAGCTGCTACTACCGCATTAAATGCTCTGCTGGCTGCATTAATGAAGAAGTGATATCAAAACAGTAACTTTTAGCCTTACAGCTACTATCCAAAGATTTCAGGAAGGTGCTGATGGGACAAGGATCAAGACCAACAATCTGATCTGCACGTGGAAGGTGGAGATGAAAGGGGAAGATAGTATAAAATGGAAGAGATACCCTGAGAGAAAAAAATCGAGAAATAAAAAGGAAAATACTCTAGCAGTCAAGAATTGAACTTGTAATTAAACTTTAGAGAAATATATAAGAACTGATCTCCTCGAACTGTGCCGAGGAAGATTTTCTTTGGATTAAACCAGTTTATCTTCATTTTCTTGTCATCTAAATCTATTTTACTCGTTGTCTGATTCATTAAAGCCCAATTTTCCAGCACACTCTCTACAAATTTATTGTATTAGGCTTTTTGGGCCTCAGTTCATTCATCCTTTGGACTAGGGACTCAAATTGCGTCCTTACAAAAATAATGCTAACTAAACTAAGATTAATTTTATATAGAGAACTAAATATCATAGTTGAAGTAAAAAAATAAAATAAAAAAATGAAAAATTATTATTTTATAAAAGAAAAGGTTTACTTTATCTTGGATATAAGGCGAAACTTAGTTAAATAAAGTCATAATCTAATTTTTCAATTTTACATCTAGATGTTGAGAGAGAGAGAGAGAGAGAGAGAGAGATTTCGATGTGTGGCTATGCGGTAAATTAGGTGACTAATGTTGAGGATACGTCATGGATGATATTGGTTTACAAAAGTCAAAGTCCCAACCTTTTTTTTATTAAAAAAAAGTCTCAAACTATTAAAGGAGATTAATCGTCAATGATTATTTAATAGATTTGCATTATTTTTCCTCCTAAATAGGATAGGATTTCAATTAGGTTAGGTTTTTATTTGTCTTGTATTTTGGTGGTCTTGTTTGGATGAAAAAAGGGAAATATTAAAACTACATATTTTACTACAAAAATGTTCACAAATTGAAGTGACAATGATTATAATAAATGAGCTTCAATAATCTAATTAATTAATTAATATTTAGATTAATTTTTGTGATTGGTGAGATGTTTGTTATTATGTTTATAGTAAAATTTGTAGTATTCTTAATAGCACTTTTGTGAAAAAAGTGTACAACTATTTAAAAAATTTATGATCATAAAATTTTGGATCTTTCTTATAAAGGGGGATGGGGCCTTTTTTATGAAAGGGTAGAAATTTTTTGTCATAGGGCCAACCTTGTATTTACATCAATGAAAATTTAAAATGTTCGTACATTTCATTCCTATGTCTTTTAAGGGACAAAACAACAACAACAACTACTACTACTACTACTACTACACACACACACAAAAAATCTTTTGATCATCAAAAAGTTTAGTGAAAGGGACAAAATTAGAATCTAGACAAAATTTTAGCAATAGGCTAAGGCAGGGAACCTATGATCCCATTAATAAAAGGATAGTGTTTATTATACACACCTCATTCTACATACTCTTAAATTGCATTGAAGCCACAATTTCAATGCATTTTAAGAGTGTGTAGAATAGTGTGTGCGCACTAATATTTACCCTTAATAAAAATCCAATGGTATAGATAAAAAAAAAAAATACAAAAAATAATTCATAAAGAAAATCAGACAAAAGTCTTTGCGGCAATAATTCTCAATAAAGTTGTTAACTTAATTATATAAGGATATTTTTAATACACAAAATATAAAAAATTCAGAAATGATAAAGGTATGACAAAGTGAGGTAGACCAATCCATCGCTGCTTAGCCACACAAGTTGGGGCAAAATTTTCATCCTATCCTCTTCCCATTTCCTCTTTTGTAAGGAATAACCTACACAAGGTTAAAAAGGGTCGGATGAAATTGCTATTCCTAAAATGCTAGTATCATACAAATATAAATCAAATCTGCATGACAATTTTAGACCAGGTAGATAGGTATTAGCATTTTTCACACAAAATTGCACAGTTCATGTTGAATAAAAATTAGGTGGACACATCACTCACTTTGATCTATACAAATTGTAAGATGATTGTCAAGGAAATAGTACAATCTACAGCCACAGACTTGCGTTCGGAAGACTATTATTCTTTGGCAATTGAGCACCAAACATACAAAGAAAAGAATGGCAATTCAGCAAACTATTCTTGTAATAAATTGTTCTATTAAACCTGGAAAGAGAAGTTGTATTACCATGTAAATTGCTTCAAGCAAAGTCTGAGATGTTGCTCCTTGATGTGGGAAAAATTTATAAATCTCATGTATAGGCAATACTAAAGCTTTCATTTGATTAAGATACAGATTACAATCAAATTGAATTTCAGAAGAATCGCTACACAACCAGGTCACTTTTGAGTGCTACAGATTTACTCGTAGGAAATTGCTATGACTATCCATCCCATCTCTAACAAGTCTAAATGTTGAGATAGAGGAAGTTCATCGGATATCAACTTTTTGTGTGCATTCAGTTATAGATAATTTACATGAAATAAAAGTAAAAATATTAAACCAACAATGACGCAGGGATTTATGTTGTTCGATTCTAGGCCTATGTACACAGATTGTTTTGAGGAGAAAGTTCCACTAAGAAAAAAAGAAAATATCAAAAGTGACATAAATACTTTTCCTAGAAATGAAAAGTATTTATGGCTTTTGCTTTTGGTTGAATTCCTTTCTTCTTCTTTTTTACCTTTTTTTCTTTTTCTTTTTTCTGAGTAAGAGCTTTTACTGACACCAGAAACTAAATACAGAGTTAGCCCACAAGCCACAACAAACAAGTTACCACCACAACAAATCCTAAATGACATTTCCCATTTTCAATAAATTTTCTACTTTTCCCTCTTCCATCAAACACAGAAGAAAGAGAAGCAAAAATAACTACAAAAGGCTAAAACAAGAATCAAGAAAACATAGCAACTACATACAGGTACAACTAATATATCATAAACCCAGTCTCAACAAAAATCCAAAAAATTTTGAGCATCAAAGCATGTACCCTTGACATTAATAAGTAGAAGCTAAGCATGCACAAAATGGATAATGAGGTAAACTAGCTTGAGATGTACACATCACGGGCGGCCTCGAAGAGCTTCTCACTAAAGTGTGCCTCACGTCGGGAGCATTCAAATTCTGCTTGCTTAAAAGATCTCCACAGCTCCACTAAGTCTGCAACATTGTCTTCAAGAAGGAATTAGACTGGACTCCTTGTTCATTGATACGAGCTTCAAAACCTTTAAATATGATTTTTGACTTGTGAGCAGAGGGTCATCATCATTGTCAGCACCTTGTGATTGATGTTGATGGGTCTTAGTTTTTTTCTTCTTCTTCTTCGTCGTTTTGGAATAAGGGGACTTGTTGTCATTAATGGTATTAATGTTTGTCGTGCTCTTCTTCTTCAGAGTTTTAGCAGGCTGTTTGGTTTCAGGCTTAGAGCATTAGCATTGGGGAATGCTAATGCCAAATCTAAGAAAAATATAGCATTTTAAGCCTTAAAACTAATTGCATCAGAGAATTGTAAACGGCAATATTGTAAATTTTTTTGCAATAGTACTACAGTGCAATTCTAAACATAGAATTGCACTGTAGCAAGTATTGTATCAGAAATAATATATTTTATGAATATTTTCCCCCCGAAACTTCTCTCTCATCAATACATTCTGTGCGGGGGCTTCTCTCTTTATTCCTTCTTTGATTTTCCATTTGGTCTCTCATCTCCGAAATTTCACACTTCATCACCATCTCCGAAATTTCTCACTTCGTCACCATCTCCGAAATTTCTCACCCGATTCACCCTCACCCATCTCCACCGCTGAAGCTTCACCCTCACCCATTCACCGATTCACCCTCACCACACCCATTCACCGATTCACCCTCACCCATCTCAACCAATTCACCCTCACCCATTCTCAAGGGTTTTTGGGTTTGGGTTCAGATTTTGCAAAAACGAAGCTCTGTCGATGTTGGGGGATTCAGCTCCGTTGGTGTTGGTGCTGACTGAAAGGTGGGTTTTGATCAATGTATTAGAGTTTTGTGTTTGTGTTTCTTTTCTCTCTCTGCAAGAAAAAGAGGGATTCAGCTTGTGTTTGTATTTGGGTTTTGATCAAAGAATTGTTGTTGATGTTTGTAGAGTTTTTGTTGTTGATTTAGCATCTTCTGAAAGTTTGCTCAGGTTCATCTTCTGAAAGTTTGCTCAAGTTCATCTTCAATTACTAGTAAGTATCTCTCTCTATCTATTTCTCTCCCTTCTCTCTTTTCTCTTTGTTTCTATACCCCTTTGTAAAACCGTTCTTTGATAAGCATTTTTTTTCCTCACAAATCATTCAACAACTCCTCCTTTCTACCAAAATCCCAATTTTATGTATGTAATTGGTGTTCTTTTATTCTATTTAGTATTTAGTTGCAACTCATAAATTGAATAACGTTGTACCGTTTGCATTTATTAGTGTTTAATAGAAATGGGGTTTAGACTTCAGAATGTTCAGCTACAGAATTTTTGTGATTGCTAATTGGAAGGTTTTGCTGTGGCTTTCTATGATAGCAAAAAGTAATGGTAACAGCGTATAGAGAGAAATGATTAATGGGTTATATGTGGGATTGCTTGAATTGCCACAGGCACAGCTTAATTAGTTTTATAAGTGGCCATATTTATTTGTGTTTTATTCTTTACAAAAGAGGTTCAAGGGAGTAAATTTTGTTGATAATATGAGGATTCTCCATAGAAGTTGCCAAACTTGTATTTTTCTGCATAGTCTCTTAATTTTTAGTTTCAACACCTTAGGATCTAGTCTTGAGCCCTTTTATGATCAGTCTAATTCAGTTTCTCTAGGTGCTTTTGAATCATTGGATTTCTGTCTTTGTAAACAGTTATTTGCTTCATTGTTTAATCTTCATTAAAAGATATACTGTCTGTGAGAGAGAGAGAGAGAGAGAGAGAGAGAGAGAACATTCTGTTAGCCAAATATTAAAAGCTATTGTAAAATCTCCTCTCTAGCTTGTGCAATAAAAATTGACCTTATGAAAGCTTATGATTCGGTTAGGTTGTATAATAAAAATGATTGTTGTATAATAAAAGTGATGTCAATAATGGTCCTAATGAAATATATGTGGATTGCATCTATATATATGTATGTGGACTTTTGGCAAGTTCTATATGTGTGTGTATGTATTTGGCAGATTGTTTGGAATAGTTGTTGAATTTGACCCCAAAAAAAAGTTTGCTAGAAAGAAATGATAAAGGCCAGGGAAAGATATTTGACAGGTTCTTTTTCAAAAAAAAAAAAAAAATTAGTAGGTTGTTTGGAATAGATGTTTAATTTGACTTAAAAAAAAAAAAAAAAAAAGGTTTGCTGGAAAGAAATGATAAAGGCCAGGGAAAGATATTTGATAGGTTCTTTTTCCAAAAAAAAAAAAAAAATTGGTAGGTTGTTTGGAATAGATGTTGAATTTGACAAAAAAAAAAAAAAAAGGGTTTGCTAGAAGAAATTATATAAAGGCCAAGAAATATACGTGACCACTGGAATCAAAATATCAGAATTACTGTTGAAAAAAATTGGCTGTTGGAACTTGGAAAGCCCAGGAAAGAAATTGACAGTTGGAAAGAAATGTGACCGTTGGAAACTTGGAATCATGCCAAAATCTGGAAAAAAAAAATTGACAATTGAAAGAAATAATAAAGAAAGTTTAAAAAAATTATATTTTAATAAAAATAAGTTTTGGGATGTGGAGGTATTGTAAAATGGTATGGTATAATAGAATGTGGGTTTTTAGAATTATAAAATAGAATAGCATTAGCATTTTTCAATGCTAATGCTCTTACAAGCTGTATTTAAAGTAGCATTAGCATTGGCTGCTGTAATAAGAACATGGTTCTTGGTCTCATTCTTCTTAAGTTCAACTTCTTCTTCTAAACCTGGTGCATAATCAAAACCACATTTTTCATCAATGGGAGAGTTAAGTATTCTTCGTTGGCCATGGTGTTTGATTGAGAGAAGGAGATAGGTATTTGAGAAGATTGTTGGAGAGAACAACAGCTAGTTATATAGGAGTAATGCTTGGTTAGCACTTCAAAATCTAATTTCTTCACTGGCTAAAGAAGTTATTTGAATACAGAAAAGCTACAACATCTACTGATGTGGAAATACCTCTCTCTCTCTCTCTCTCTCTCTCTCTCTCTCTCTCTCTCTCTCTCTCTCTCTCTCTCTCTCTCTCTCTCTCTCTCTCTCTCTCTCTCTCTCTCTCTCTCTCTCTCTCTCTCTCTCAGAGAGTCTACAAAGAGTTAGTAGTCGGACTTGAATCCTAATAATACAATACTTGAAAGACTTCTTTGTAATTGCTACATTTGAATATGAAATTAAGTTTCAGTTAATCATCACATTTGGGATTGTTTGCATTCCCTACATGGGGTTAGGAAATCGCTCAATCAATCTTTTTCCTTCTTTGTAATTACTCAATGGATAGAAAATACTATTGCGTGCATTACACATAATTTATTTTAAAATAATAATAATAATAATGATTTATTCCAAAAAAAACATTAAAAAAAATTAGAATTCATTTCTCTCTCCCTCCCCCCCCCCCCCCTTCTCTCATTAGGGTATTTAATGGAAATGGCTGCAAATCTAAGTTTCCTCACTTTTTTTTTTTTTTTTTGGTTTAAGAAAGTAGGTTTCCTCACTTGAATATCAAATTTGTTGCCAATTTGTTTAATAGTAAGAATTTTTTTTTTTTTTTTTTTAAGGAAGAACATAACTTATTTTATTAAGAAAATCAACAATGTCATTAGTACAACAACAAATAAAGCTGGTGGAACATCCTTCATCCACACTATAAAATCTAAAATACATATAGCATGTCGAGCTAACGTATAAGTGTAGATACTCAATTTGCACCCATAATTAACCTTGGAAGGAGACTAAAATGACC
Source organism: Quercus suber (assembly GCF_002906115.3). Classification (NCBI taxonomy): domain Eukaryota; kingdom Viridiplantae; phylum Streptophyta; class Magnoliopsida; order Fagales; family Fagaceae; genus Quercus; species Quercus suber. Next base: position 43,574 of record NW_027070524.1, on the reverse strand, counting down.
ATTCTAAATACCCAAAAAATCATAATTTCAATGATGTCAACTAGTATAACAGGAAATAAAGGTGGTGGAACATCCTCCATCTACACTACAAAATCTAAAATACATATAGCATGTCAAGCTAATGTATGAGTGTAGACACTCAATTTTGCACCCATAATTTAACCTTGAAAGGTAACTGAAATGACCATTCTAAATACCCAAAAAATCATAATTTCATTTTATGCATTAAATAATTCATCATATATCATAAAAATGATCTTAAGACTCTAATGATCGCGATACCCGATTAACAAATCAGATCGTCAGATTGAAAGATATCATAAGATCAAGTTTTCATGGTCTACATGCATCTTATGTGGGTGAAGCTAGTCACGTGTCATTAATTAAAATTAATTAAGTAATTTATGTGATTGCTTGTTGGATTTGATAAAAAAAAAAAAAAAAAAAGAAGCTTGGTTGCATAGGAATAAAAGGGATAATAAGATAATAAAGGAGTTGTTGATAATTAAGTTTTTTTTTTTTTTAAATTATCTATCAAATAATTATTTTTTAAGGACCTGATTATCAAATTAAAAGGAATTTATTTTAGAATACAGGTTTAAAATACATCTAAGTGCAATTTTCGACTCAGAAAACCCCTAATAAAGAGTTCAAATCAAACCAAAAGAGGAGAATGGGCCAGCACTTAAGAGTGCCAATCAGCATTCTAGGAGTGCTAATCGGCACTTCCATAGTGCCGATTGGCACAACCTCGAGGCTCGGCTTAGAAACTTTCAGATCAAGCTAAAACATCAGATTCGATTTTTTAAGGATAAAATTTGACCTAACTCGGGCCTGCTAATTTTTTAGGCAACCCTAGGTTGTTTTTTTAAGCACAACACCTCTATAAATACAGAATTAAAATAAAAAATCAGCACCTCTCTGCTCTTAACATAAAAGAAATTCTAGAAGTTCTACTCTATGACTTTCTTTTCTGTTAAGTACAATCTCTTTAAGACTTAGAGAGACTCATCCTCTCTCTAACTCTAAAGCGATTTCCCCATTCCCTTGTAAAATTCATTGTTGCGTTGATGCAGGTAAGTTTTCATCTTTTTATTTACATGTTCATGTAACTAATTCAATTCTCCATGCCTTCCCTAACATGTTCCTTCTTTTGTTTGTTATGATTTTTCTTTCTGGTTATTATATGATGAATGTCTGTTTATGTATATGTGGTTGTTCATGTAGTTATGTAATGCATATGATTAAATATTAGATCTGTTTATTTATGTAAAACAAAAATCAAATCTGAATTTATTTTTCAAAACTCCATTCCTTTCCTAAAACAAAAATTAGATCTGAATTTATTTTTCAAAATACCACTCTTTTCCTAAAACAAAAATTATATCTGAATTTATATTTCAAAACTCCATTGATTTCTGAACCAAAAATCATATTTGAATTTATTTTTGAAACCTCTTTTGTTTTCTAAAACACAAAAATCATATTTGAATTTTATTTTGAAAAATCAGATCTGTAATTTCTTTTAAAAGCCATTCTATTTCATAATTAGGTAATCAGTTTTAGATTTTCCTCTTGGAGATTAATTCTATTCTTTAATTAAGAAATTAGATTTAGGAACTCTTTTCGAAAATCCATTCCTTGCTATTTTAAAAAATCAGATCTGAATTTTTAATCAAAAAATTCATTTTTTTTTAATTTGAAACTTCTCTTAAAAATCCTTTTCCTTTAAATAAAATTCAGATGTGATTTCTCCTTGCATAAATACAACAGATCTAATATTTTGCACATTAACCAACCATAGATCTAGGAATATATATATATATATATATATTATACAAGATAGAAATTCTACTTTAGCATAATTTATGTATATATGTATGTGAAGCTCCCTCTTAGAGACTTGAATCCCGGCCCTTCCCCCCCCCCCCACCCCACAAGCACTTATACTTAGGAATGACAATTTTTGCTCGACCCATGGGTATTCGGCCCGGCCCGACCCTAATGGATCGGGTTTTACCCTGCTCGATAAAGAATAGGGTCAGGTTTGGGTTTTAAAAAAAAAAAACCCAAAACGGGTCCGGGTTTTAATAAAAACCCATCCTGAACCTGACCTGGCCCGAACTCGGTTATATACTTAAGTACTAAAATACCCTCATATATATATATATATATAGTTATAAACCCTACTCATATCATTTCACATTTCAGCCGCCCCACGTTCCTCTCCCCTTCTCTCTCACTCTCCTCTCCCACTCTCACTCACTCACTCTCCTCTCCTCTGACCACCACAGCCACAACCGAACCTCACTGACTCTCCTTTCTTCTCACCATGATAGCCCCAACCAAGCCCAAAAAACTCGTACATAGGCGATGCAGGTGCAACATCATCCAATGGACATTTCGTACTCAACATTTCCTTCACCCTTTGATGGAAATCCCCATTATTCCTCAACAAATTCAAAGCCACCAAACCCCTAAACAAGCTGTCGTTGAAAAATATCTGTTGTAATTATTTTTATTTAAACATGTATATTCAATGATTTATGTGTTTGGGATTTTGGGATTTCTGTGTTTGTGATTTTGGGTTTGTGAATTATGATTTTCTGGCTCTGTTTGGTTACTGAGAAAGTGTGAGAAAAAAGTGGAATCGTAAGAGTTGTAATTATTCATTGCTTTGATTCAATTCTCATGTATTTTTTTGGTTTTTAGTTTGATTTTGAGGTTTTTGAATAATTTTAGTTACTAAACTATGATTAGATTTTCATTAGGACTCTGTTTAGGCTTCAATTCTTTTTTCTTTTTCTTTTTTTCCTTTTTTGTTTCTCGGTTAGGCCAAGGATTGGCCTAAATGGGGCCCGCAGGGCCCAACAGGGCAGGTCTGGGCTCCGAAAAAAAACCTGTTTAATAAACAGGCCAGGTCCAGGCTAAGGGTTCAGGTCCGCGAGTCGGGTCTGAGTATGGAAAAACCTGGCCCAAACCCGACCCGTTGCCATTCCTACTTATACTTATGGAGTGACCATCGCACCAAGGGTGTGCGGTGGTTAGATCTAGGAATATTGACACAATAATATACAAGTCATTTTTTTATGGGGATTTAAAAGTCTAGAAGACCAGACTTTGTCTGGGCAGGATGGATACCTAACACCTTCCCATCCTATAACCTAACCCCCGAATTTGAGAATCTTAGGTTCGTAGGAGACTGTCTTATTTTCTTTTGGGTAGATTGTAACTAGGAAACAAGGCCTTGTATTTTTATTTTTTAACTAGATTGTAACTAGGAAACAAAGCCTTATATAGTTCTTTCTATCAAGTTGTATTTATTTCAAATTAATGAGAATGTGTATTATTCAAGACATTTTGTAATCTTTTGTATAGTTTTCTTATTTTACTTATAAAATATGTGGCGGCTCCATATGATCTTGAAAAGCGAAGGTGCCGATACCTAACCCCTTTTCTGAGAGCCAGTTTTTTGGTCTCACAATGAGCAACCTTATTACCTTCTCTCTTTACATGAGAGTAATGTAATTGATTAAAACACGTAGCACTAATTTTGATATCATCCATAACTAAGCCCACCAAGGACAAGAAATTGGTGTCATTAAGCAAGGCCTGCACTAGCACCTATGAATCGGTCTCAAGGACTGCGTGATAGAAACCCAGGTCCGCTACAAATTGTGAGGCCATTGAAGCAGTCATTGCCTCAATCTCTAGAGGTGTGTAAGCCTGAGAAATTTGTTTGGAAGGTGAACCCAAGACCAAACCAAGGCTGTCTCGGATCACCACACCGATTCCTGCCTTTTTTCACTTGTAAAAATGGCTTCATCACAGTTTATCTTGACCAGTCCCTGCATTGGAGACAACCACCGAGCCCGTGTCGAGGTAGAAGCAGTCCAAGAAGATGGAAAAGATGGATGAACCGCCTTGAACTCAGCTAGTCGTTCCTTATCCATTGAAGTAATAAAGTGAGGGCTGCAGCTGGGTGACCATGTCGAGACCGAGAAAAGTTCCAAGTGGTGCTAGTTTGTGATGAGCCAAGATAGCAGCTTCTTGAAATCAATGAAGTTTATTGTTCGACGACAATCCCATAAAGAAAGGTCCTCCCATACCACATCCAATTCATTGCATGACCAGAAAGCGTGGAGAGCTGATTCGTTTGCATGCTTTCAACGGTCACAAACTAGATCCTCAATGACAGTTCGGTGCACCAAGTTATATTTGGTAGGTGAAAGGGAGAAAATACACTGGAATGCCTTATGTTATTGGACGGGCTGTATATGGTTCGCAGACGTCAGGATGAGCGAGCCCGTCATTTGCACTGGTCTCCAATGGACGAATCTCATGTGGACGGACCGGATACGGACGGAGTGAAGGAAGCTAGGCTGGTTGGCCATGGGCCTGTTGGACCCCTCATGGGGGATATTTTGGCCCACTCTCATAAGGGCCTAAACAGAGTCCTTGCGCTAGTAGGACTCCGGAAATCTTATATATTTGGTAAAGATCTTCCATATAAAGAGGAGATCTGTCCATCACGTTTAGGATTCTACAAGGAGAGTCCTATAAGGAAAAGATTTCCGCACCAAGAAAGAGATGTCAACCTTATACTACAATAAAAGCCCCAATACCCTCACAAACCAAGGTACGCATGATTTTACCCTCTCTAGCACTCTAGAGTTATGAGAATATTTTCTGACTTGACCTTCGAAGGGTACTTGGCCGGCACCACACTGGTGCCCTTTGATAGGTTTTCTCCTTTGTTTCGTGCAGGTTAACATACAAGCGAAAAGAGCATTGCGCGACTTATTGGTGAACTTCTCAGCTTCATTCAGTTGGCGCCGTCTGTGGGAATCGAGTAAGAAGAAAGCGGTCAGACGTTGCTTCATCCCTGAGACAGAAGAGTTGCATGGTGCTCACTCGCTCGATGGCAACAACCAACGACATCCAAGGAGAGGGACTGCCCACAACCGCACTCGAAAGACAGGTTCGGACCCTCACTGCGGCCGTGGAGCGTCTCACCAAACAAAATCATGACCTAGAAGAACAGCTGCGTCAAAGAAACACAGCACCCCACAACCAGAACCAGAGGGAGGATCAGGAAGGCACCAGCGCCATGCAAAGAGAACGAGAAGGGCCTGAAGGGAGTAACGCCCCAAGCAGGCCAGAACGACAGAACATGAGCCTCCCATCCCTCACGGATGCGACGACTCCGCCTATGTTCGCAGAGATGTAGGCGATGAAAGAACAGATGGAAGTCATGATGAACGCCCTAAAGGGGCGAGTGTCCAGCGATCTGGACGACCTAGTGAACTGGACCGACTCTCCATTCACTGGCCCCGTCAATTCCTTCCCCCTACCACACAAGTTCCGGATGCCGTAAATAGAGAGCTATTATGGGGTCAAGGATCCCCTAGACCACTTGGAGACATTCAAGACCTTGATGCATCTACAAGGGGTACTGGACGAAATCATGTGTAGGGCCTTCCCAACCACACTGAAGGGTCCCGTGAGAATTTGGTTCAGTCGGCTGACACTGAACTCCATCAGCACTTTCAAAGAACTAAGCGCTCAGTTCACCTCGCACTTCATAGGAGGACACAGGTACAAGAAGTCCACAGCGTGCTTAATAAGCATCAGGCAGAGAGAAGACGAGACGCTAAGATCCTACATAACCCGCTTCAATAAGGAAGCACTCTCAATTGATGAAGCCGACGACAAGATACTAGTGGCAGCTTTCACGAACGGATTGCGGAAGGACAAGTTTTTGTTCTCACTATACAAAAACGACCCTAAAACCATGTCAGAAGTACTCTACAGGGCCACCAAGTACATGAACGCGAAAGACGCGCTACTTGCACGGGAGGAAAGGCCCAGGAAAAGGGAACGCCAGGTGGACGTGCACCAGGACTAGGGGCAGAAAAGACCAAGGACAGGAGACAGAAGGGACGAAAGGCGCCCTAAGCCCCCGAGCGGGAGGTTCACAAGTTTCACCCCCCTGAACGCCCCAATTGACCAAGTTTTGATGCAAATCAAAGACGAGGAGACACTAACATTCCCGAGAAAACTAAAGAGCGACCCAAGCAAACGGCCGCGAGAAAAATATTGTCATTTCCACCGAGATCATGGCCACGACACGGCCGACTGCTACGACCTAAAGCAGCGGATTGAAGCCCTCATTAGACAAGGGAAGTTGCAGAAGTTCGTCAACAAAGAGAAAACGGATCATAATCGCCAAGAGCCGGCCCCCCGACGAGATAACGAGCGTCCTAGACCCCCCATCGGAGACATAAGGATGATAGTAGGAGGAACCGCGTCTACCGGTTCTTCCAAAAAAGCTCGAAAGACGTACCTCAGATCGGTCCTGAACGTCCATCTAACAGGCTCGAGGCTTAATACCACACGGGTGGAGAGCCCTATCATTGGATTCACCGAAGAAGACGCCAGGAGACTCCATCATCCACATGACGATGCGCTAGTCGTCAGCATACGTGTGGGGGACTACAATGTCCACCGAGTACTAATCGACAACGGCAGCTCAGCAGACATTCTATACTATCCAGCATTCCAGCAAATGGGGATAGACAGAGCACGATTGATGCAAGCAAGCGCTCCACTTGTCGGTTTTGGAGGGACCAAGGTATTCCCAATAGGCTCCATCACACTACCTGTAACGGTGGGTGATTACCCGCAAGAACTCACTAGGAATGTAATGTTCCTCGTGGTGGACTGCTCCTCCGCTTACAATGGTATTCTCGGACGGCCCACACTTAACTCATGGAAAGCGGCAACATCAACATACCACCTGATGATCAAATTCCCGACGGACTACAGGATTGGGGAATTGCGAGGGAATCAGGCAACCGCCCGAGAATGCTACATTGCCATGCTAGAAATGGAAGATCACCATCAGGCGATGTGCATAGAAGAACAGCGGACGGTCGCAGAACCGGTCGAAGAGCTGGAAGTGATAACACTCAACGAATCCAAACCAGAACGAACAACCAGAATAGGAACATTGGCCTGCCAGCCTGTGCGCCAGGCCCTCATAACATTCCTCAGGAGGAACCAGGACGTTTTTGCATGGAACCACGAAGACATGCCTGGGATTGATCCCTCTGTTATGGTACACAAGTTGAACGTGAACCCTTCAACCCCACCAGTCCGGCAGAAAAAACGAGTTTTCGCCCCTGAACGGAACAGAGCAATAGCACAAGAGGTCGAAAAGCTACTCGAGGCGGGTTTCATTATGGAAGTATATTACCCAGAGTGGTTGGCGAACGTGGTCATGGTCAAGAAGGCTAGTGGAAAGTGGCGAATGTGCATCGACTTCACGGACCTTAACAAAGCATGCCCAAAGGATAGCTACCCCCTCCCGCGGATAGATGCACTGGTCGACTCCATGGCCAGACACCAGCTCCTAAGTTTTATGGATGCCTTCTCGGGCTATAACCAGATCAACATGGAGGAACTTGATCAGGAGAAAACGTCCTTCGTCACCAGCCAAGGCCTCTTTTGCTATAAGGTGATGCCGTTCGGACTCAAGAACGCCGGGGCAACATACCAAAGATTAATGGACAAGATGTTCGTACACCAGATAGGGAGGAACGTACAAGTCTACGTTGACGACATGCTGGTCAAGAGCCCATTCGAAAAAGATCACCTGAGCGACCTCCAAGAGACGTTCGATACCCTACGGTCATACAACATGAAACTGAATCCGAACAAGTGTGTATTCGGGGTAACGGCAGGAAAATTCTTGGGTTTTATGGTGTCCCAAAGAGGAATAGAGATCAATCCAGAGAAAATACGGGCCATCATGGAGCTTGAACCACCAAGGACAGCAAAGGATGTATAGAGCTTGAACGGCAGAGTTGCCGCCTTGAACAGGTTCGTCTCAAAAGCAACGGACAAGTGCCTACCGTTCTTCCGCGTCCTAAAGAAATCATTCGAGTGGACGGAGGAGTGCTAGAAGGCATTTGAAGATCTGAAGAAATACCTTGCCTCGCCACCCTTACTCAGCCCATCCAAACCAGGGGAAGACCTCTATTTATACCTAGCAGCTTCGCAGGTGGCAGTAAGCGCGGCCCTAGTAAGGGAAGAGGAAGGGACGCAGCGACCCATCTATTTCATAAGCAGAGGGTTCCGGGGGGCTGAAGAAAGGTACCCCTACATGGAAAAGCTCGCCTTCGCGCTGATAACCGCAGCTCGAAAACTAAAACCATACTTCCAAGCCCACAGCATCATCGTCCTAACAAATCAGCCCCTAAAAAGGGCAATGAGCAGCCCCGAAGCAGCCGGACGAATGGCCCTGTGGGCGATAGAGCTGAGCGAGTTTGACATACACTACCATCCGCGAACCGCAATAAAGGGCCAAGCAGTGGCTGACTTCATTGCCGAATACACGCAAACGAAGCAGCAGGAGCCACAAGCCCTCAGACAATGGAACATCCACACGGATGGATCATCAAACAGGCAAGCTGGAGGCGCCGGGGTAGTAATTCAGACCCTTGACGGAGACAAAATCGAGTGCATGATCCGATTGGACTTCCCAACGACCAATAATGAGGCGAATATGAGGCATTGTCAGCAGGATTAGACCTGGCGAAAGCAGCAGGCGTCGAGGCCATGGTTATACATTGCGATTCGCAGGTGATAGTCAATCAGATTAGTGGTGCCTATGAGTGCAGGGGGGAAAAGATGAAGAAATACTTGGAAGAAGTCAAGAGATAGATCGACTCCCTCCAGGTCACATTCGTCCAAATCCCAAGGGAGGAGAATGAATGTGCTGACCGGCTCGCGAAAGCCGCCACTGCAGAGGTTATGACGACCCCCGACCGGGTACTGTCGTTCATCCAGAACTCCTCAATCATTAACAGTTGGACGGAAGTGCAGGAAGTAAATCCAGAATACGATTGGACTACGCCACTAATGGCCTACCTGAAGGAAGGAAGGCAGACTCCCAGACAACAAAGGCGCAGCCAGAAGGTTGAAAGTCCGGGCTTCGCGGTTCATAATAATCAATGACATCTTATACAAAAGGGGATTCTCACGACCATACCTAAGGTGTTTGGGTCACGAGGAAGCGGACTATGTAATGAGAGAGGTCCATGAAGGCATCTGCGGAAACCATTTGGGGGCGCGGTCTTTAGTACACAAACTGATCCGGGCAGGATACTATTGGCCTACAATGCAGAAGGACGCACAAGCCTACGTCAAGACGTGCGACAAATGCCAAAGATTTGGTAACCTGATTAGGCAACCAACCGAAGAACTAACTCCCATGATGGCCCCTTGGCCATTCACCCAATGGGGGCTAGACATCATGGGCCCTCTCCCGACGGCCGCGCGACAGCTGAAATTCTTGGTGGTAGGGATCGACTACTTCACTAAGTGGGTCGAGGCGGAAGCTCTGGCAACTATCACAGAGAAAAACATCAGAAGTTTCGTATGGAGAAACATCATATGCAGATTCGGGATACCAAGGGTCCTCATCTCCGATAATGGGAAACAGTTTGACAACAAGGCATTCCGAGATTTCTGTTCGGAGTTAGGCATCAGAAATCACTACTCATCGCCCGCACATCCGCAGGCGAATGGGCAAGTTGAAGTCACGAGCCGGTCCTTGCTCAAAATCATCAAGACCCGGCTCGAGGGGGCAAAAGGCATCTGGCCCGATGAGTTACCAAGTATCTTGTGGGCATATCGCACAACGGCAAGAACGCCCACAGGAGAAACACCATTCAGGCTGGCATACGGGAGTGAGGCTGTCATTCCAGCGAAGATAGGTCTTACAACTTATCGAGTGGAGAACTACGATGAAGGAAAGAACGAATGGGCTTTGCGGCTACAGCTAGACCTAGTCGACGAAGTCCGGGCTACAGCTGAACAAAGGATGGCTCGATACCAAAACCTCATGGCAAAATACTACAACTCCAAAGTCAGATGCAGAGACTTCCAGATCAGGGACCTTGTGCTTCGGAAGGTAATGGGAGCGGCTAAAGATCCCTCACAAGGAAAACTTGGCCCAAACTGGGAAGGACCTTACAAGATCTCGTTTTGGCAGAGAAAGGGAACCTACCACCTCGAAACCATGGACGGGCGGAAACTGCAACACCCGTGGAACACAGAGCACCTACGGAGATACTACCAATAGATGCGACATGGAGGGACATCAACCCTTCCCCCCAAGCATTCCAGCTCATTTCTAAAGTTTTCAGTAGTTTTTGCTTTGAACGACTATTTTTATTTTCCTATGCTTTTACTTTGAACAAATCTCTCTACCAGTGCCTTTTTAAGCCCAATGGGGCAGGCACCATTTTCCTATAAAGACTTCTTTCAGACTACTAAATTTTTCCTGCCTAGTCTAGTTAATTCAATATCATAAGGTTCAAAAAGCTGTCCACAAGATGGACAGATCATCCCAAGAGGATGAAAACCCAAGTCCAGATGATGGACGGACCAATAAGGCTGTCCACAAAATGGACGGATCATCCCAAGGGGATGAAAACCAAAGTCCAGATGATGGACGGACCAATAAGGCTGTCCACAAGATGGACGGATCATCCCAAGGGGATGAAAACCAAAGTCTAGATAATGGACGGACCAATAAGGCTGTCCACAAAATGGACGGATCGTCCCAAGGGGATGAAAACCAAAGTCCAGATGATGGACGGACCAATAAGGCTGTATAGGCTGTCCACAAGATGGACGGATCATCCCAAGGGGATGAAAACCTAAGTCCAGATGATGGACGGACCAATAAGGCTGTCCACAAAATGGACGGTTCATCCCAAGGGATGAAAACCAAAAGTCCAGATGATGGACGGACCAATAAGGCTGTCCACAAGATGGACGGATCATCCCAAGGGGATGAAAACCTAAGTCCAGATAATGGACGGACCAGTGAGACTATCCACAAAGTGGACGGACCATCCCAAGGGCATGAAAACCTTTAGTCCGGATAGTGGACGGACAAGTAGCAACGTCCACAAGTGGACGGATCAACCTAAAGAGACGGTAACTGCTAAGTCCACATAATGGACGGACCCAGGATAACGTCCGCTAGTTGGACGGATCACTAAGGAGGATGGAATAAGCTACCCGACGGACGGGTTCAATAAGACTAAGTCTACACGACGGACTGGTTCAATAAGCTATGTCTACCTAATAAACGGACCATTCAAAAGCAAATGGTATTTCCAAGTCACACAAATCATCCAAAGGGATGACGACCCTAGGTTAAGCAAGTAATGAACGGAGGAACCATATAAGCAGGACGGAGCTCATTTTAACATAAAAGTATACATTAAAAATAAAAACGTGCATTCCACAAAGATAAAGCGAAAGGTCAACGGACCTTGCATGAAATAAACATGATGAACGGTTAATGAATATACAAACCCCACAAACATGACAGGTGTTAAAAATTGTTCCACACTTGAAAAAAAACAAAAAAAAAAAAAAACAAAACAAAACAAAACAAAACTAAGTTATTACAAGACAGACTAAGATACNCCCTCTTCAACTGGACGATCCCCAACGTCTTTGGCCTGGCTGTTCGCAGCAGTATGATCCATAGGAGCTTCGCGGACTGAGACGTTCTCGTCGAAGAGAGCATCAGTATCCTCCGACTGAGCGAGCTGGGCGGTTGACGGCTCGGGGGCAGTAACGGTGACGGTGGATAAGTCTAACTCTGGGTACAACTTCCTCATCTGACGGAGAGCATCGTCGAACCCGTTGTTAAAGACAAGCCGAGGACCGGGTCCAGGGGGACCTTGGGCTGCTTTGGTGGACGGTCACCTTTCACAGGCAGCTTCCTCTTTAAATTTTGCTTACTGGAGCCCGTCCCCATGGGGTCCGTTCCAGTCTGTTTGTTCTTCGCAGCTTGGAGTCTTATGGCTGCTCGCCTCTTTGCATCCTCCATCTCTGAAAAAGGTTGACGGACTAAGAAATAATAATGATGACACTAAAATTTAAAAAAAAAAAAAAAAAAAAAAAAAAAAGGTCATGAGGGTAGACGGACTCACGTAGACGGGTCTGTTTCTCGTACTTTAAAGCCGCTGGGGTGGACTCGGGACCGTCACAATACCAGTGGATTGTATTGAGGTTGACGAGCTTAGCCCACGTCCGCTCCTCTGGCTTTGTCTTTGAAAAAATTCTCTCAAGGAAACTGAATTCCTCAAGTGTAATTTGGGGACGCCGTCGAACTGCACCATAGAAGACAGACGTTAGAAACAATACAAAGTTATTAAGATGCACAGAGTCATTTATGACGGACCAAACCAGATGGGTTTAAAATGCCCCAAACTGTGTCGACGGGCATGAAGTCCGTCTCCCCAAGATGACACATCCAATCCTCTCCTTCTATAAAAAAGTAACGACTCTTCCAGTCCCTATTTGAGTCCGGGGTTTCATAAATGACTTTCAGGACGGGGCTCCTAGGAACAAAGCTGTACATGCCCCTCGATTTGTCTATCTCGTCCGGATGGTAGCAATGGAGGAACTCTTTTATTGAAAGCCTCCTCCCGCCGTCCGACATGGCTCCGTACAGAACCTCCATCGCAATGAAGACTCTCCAGGCGTTAGGGGACACCTGGCTGACGGATATGCCTAAGTAGTTTAAGAGTTCGCGATGTAACGAACTTAGCGGAAACCTCAGGCCAGCTTTAAGCACCTTTTCGTACACACCCACTCCGTCAACTCCTTCGTAATAACATTTTTCTGACTTATAAGGTAGACGGAGTGGGATGTGGTCTGGGATTTGGTAGCGGACCCTAAGTGTATTAAAATGGCCCTCCTTGATGGTTGATGTAAAGGTGTGAACCGTCCACTCTGGGGGCAAGATAAACTCCCTAAGTCCATCAACCCCCACGACGGACCTAACCAGTGGCTCTTCGTCGTCTGATCCCTCTTGAATTTCGATCATCTCCAGGCCCTCATGTGTTGAGGACGAGGAGGATGATGACGGACTACTCTCGCTCAGGACGTCGTGGTCTTTGGGACCTAACGGGTATACCCCTTCGTAATCTGCCCCGTCACGAACGACCGACTGATTACTTGACGCACTAGACATGGCCTACAGGTAATGACAGAACCTAAGACTCTGACGGGTTTGGAAAGAACGACGGGCACATGAAGCGTAAATATATAAGAAAAAAAAGGGGGACGGATATGAAATAACTCACCAGAAGATTGGAGCAAGATGTGGTAGGCGACGGTTATGTGAGTGAACGGACTGTTCTCTGACAGGTGTGACGGACTCGCTCTGATAATTTCTTCCAGCAACAAGTGGGGAAATGAGGGGCGGGGGATTGATATTTATAAGAGAGGTGCACGGAAGACGAAGCGACGCCTCGTTCTAAAACAACGGCCATTGACAGGATGACACTTGGCACAGCACATTAATGCATTGGCTCCTGATCCAGCAGTGTACGGATGAAAATTCACGAACATAGGTGTCCTGGAGGCATGACCGAGTTTTAGATCCGTCACCCCATGGGTCCGTTCATTATGCGTGACGGACCCATCGGGTGAGGGGGCAACTGAAAGGGAGAAAATACACATTGGAATGCCTTATGTGATTGGACGGGCCGTATATGGTCCACAGACGTCAGGATGAGCGAGCCCGTCATTTGCACGGGCCTCCAATGGACGAATCTCATATGAACGGACCGGATACGGACGGAGCGAAGGAAGGTGGGCTGGTTGGCCATGGGCCTGTTGGACCCATCATGGGGGATATTTTGGCCCACTCTCATAAGGGCCCAAACAGAGTCCTTGCGCTAGTAGGACTCCGGAAATCTTATATATTTGGTAAAGATCTTCCCTATAAGGAGGAGATCTGTCCATCACGTTTAGGATTCTACAAGGAGAGTCCTATAAGGAAAAGACTTCCGCACCAAGAAAGAGATGTCAACCTTACACAACTATAAAAGCCCCAATACCCTCACAAACCAAGGTACGCATGATTTTACCCTCTCTAGAGTTGTGAGAATACTTTCTGACTTAACCTTCGGAGGGTGTTGGGCCGGCACCACACCGGTGCCCTTCGATAGGTTTTCTCCTTTGTTTCGTGCAGGTTAACATACAAGCGAAAAGAGCATTGTGCGACTTATTGGTGAACTTATTTGATTCATCAGGAGTAATAATTACTTGAACAGGAGTAAGTATTATAAATAATATAGAAATCTAATATTACTATTTTCGTGTGTGTTTTAATAAGTATTGCTGTTTGCTAAAAAAAAATATAGAAATAAGTCATAAAATATGCTTCTAAATTTTGGGTCCATATCAGATTGACCCCTTAATCTTTTAGCTTGAAACTATAAACTTTTAAGGTATGTTTAGTAGACTGTAATAGGCACTATAATGTAATAGTTATTTCTATGGTTTAGCTATTCAATAGTTTGGTTATGTTTATATTACAAGGAATAGCCATTTCTTATGAATAGCTATTCCTTAGTAGGTGTATTAATTTCTAAAATTAATATATTTTCAAATAAATAAACTTTCCATATGCACATAACAATTATGAAAATAAAAAATCATAAGAAATAACTAATCTTTCTTTCAAATTTAAAAACTATTATTTTTTAGGAAATATAATTATATGAGTAAGATATTTCCTAAAATATATCTTAAGTTTGATTTAAAATGATTTCATTCCATTATTTTTAAGGTTTTATTATTGTGTTGTCACCAAACAAAAAACTAAAAAATTTAGATGTTAAAACATATGTGGATACAAAATAGAGAAATATAAGAGAAAATTTGGTCACCTTCTATTGAAATCTACTACAAATTTTAAAACTTTCAAAAGAAAAAAAATATATTAAAGAATTAGAAAATTTAGAGCCTACAAATTATAAAAAGAAAAAAAAAAAACTGTGATTACACAGCAGAGAGATATAAGAGAAAGATACCTTCAAAAGAATAATTCATGGTTATAGTCATTTGAAATCTGGCAAACAGATTCAAATAGTGCAAAAAATTAATCCAAAAATTGTAATTTCAAAAAATTAAAGAATAGATTTAGAGCTAAGAAATTATTGAAACATAAAAAATAAATAAAAAAATGATTACACTATAGAAAAATATAACCGAACAATGGGTTACCCTAAAAAACTATAGCAATGATGGAGCTACTATTAGTGTGGCTCACACATGGGTGGCTAGGTAATAGCGACAGAGAAGATGTTGCGACTGTTTCTAGATTGTAAGTGTAGGGTTTTTGGATTTTTGGGTTTTACGTTTGTTGTTGAGTTTCATGTTAATTCAAAGACTTTTGGTTTGCTTAGGGTTTTTGTGTTTTACATTTTTGTGGCATGGTTGTAGGATTTTTAAAAAGTTAATTAACTTTGTTTTTGGGATGAGGAATAGTTTGATATATATATATATATATATATGATAGAAAATTATATTATTTAAAAAAATTTAACGATAGAATTAGAGTCCAAAATAAATTTATGAGTTTGAATAGCACCAGGGCATAATGGTATGTGTGATTGTGGCATATGGTGATATATATTTAATTATTTGTTGTTATATGATATATAATAGCAAAAACTAAATTAACGCATAATCAAAAGTGTGGGAGGAACGAATTTTTCCCCAATCAGGTATTATCCACTTTAGGAATGGGCCGAGGAGCCGATGCAACCCTTATGGATTTGTCTAATCCCACGTCGGGGAGAGACACCTCCCACCTTTGCCTTATAAGCACTTGGTCGAAGGAATGGTGTGCCATAGCGTGTTGGATGTAGAACAAGAAATAATATTTTATTCTCACACTCTCTCTCCAAATAAATTAAAAAAAAAAAATTTTCTCTTTCCTCAATCTCTATCTTATCTTTCTCTCTCTTTAGCCACTGTTTTCGCCCTTTCTCCCTCTCCCAAACCAGACCTTGGTCTCTCTTAAACAAGTGTAGGTCGATGTTTGTCCCTCTCTCAAATCTTGCTTTCTTGTAGACAAGTGTAAATCGGTGGTGGCTGACATGATTTGGGTGGTTAGATGGTTTGGGTCCGTGGATCAGCGGTGGTTAGATGGTGAGCTTTGTGGTGGTCCGTGGTGGTTAGCAGACAAGTGCAGACAAGTGTAGATTGGTGGTGGTTAGATGGCAAGGTGGTGGCTGGGTTTTGTTCGCGGTGTTGGTAGCGGCGGCGGATGGTTTGGGTTTTGGATTTTGTTTGGGTATTTTGAGTTTCAATTTAGGTATTTTGAGTTTTAGTATGGGTATTAGGTTTTGTTTGAGTTTGGGTTTGAACCTTGACGGTGGGTGGTGCTAGGTTGATCAGTAGTGGGTGGCACTAGGTTGATTGGCGGTGGGTGGCGGTGGTGGGTGGTTTGGGTTTTGGATTTTGTCTGGATATTTTGAGTTTTAGTATGGGTATTGGGTTTTGTTTGAGTTTGGGTTTGAATCTTGGCGGTGGGTGGTGCTAGGTTGCTCGATGGTGGGTGGCGCTAGGTTGATCGACAGTGGGTGGCGGTGGTGGGTAGTTTGGGTTTGAATGGGTGGCTTTAATGGTGGGTGGTGTGATTAGGTTGCTTGGTGGTGGTGGTGGGAGGTGGGCAATGCGTTGGGTTACTTGGCAGTGGCTATGGATGGTTGAGAGAGATGGGAAGAGATCGATTTTTTTTTTTTAGGAAAGGGAAGAGACAGAAATTAGAGAGACGAGAGATAGATTGTTTTTTTTTTTTTTTAATGTTATTTTATTGTGTAGTTAATATTATTTTAATAGGATAGTTTTTTTTTTTTTTTAGGAAAGGGAAGAGACAGAAATTAGAGAGAGGAGAGATGGATTGTTTTTTTTTTTAATGTTATTTTATTGTGTAGTTAATATTATTTTAATGGGTTAGATGTAAAAATAAAAATTGAAATGTAAAGTATATTGTAAAATGTTGGTATAATAGATAAAGTAACTTTGCTAAAATAGAGACCGGCTTTCAAATCCGAATGCTAGTGCTCTAAGGGCCTTTATGCAATTTTTGAAAGTTTTAAGGGTCAAAAAGTAATTTTATGAAATTTTGCTGTCAAAAAGTTATTTTGGAAAACTTTTGGGTCAATAGTTTAATTTTGGAAAGTTTTGGGATTGAAAAATCTAATTTTTTGAAAGGTTTATGTTGGTGAGTCCGCGGGTAAGGCTTGAAAGAATTTTAATGAATGGGCTGGAGCATGTTAGGTCCAAGTTGGGGTTGAGTATTTTTTATTTTCTGATCAGGCCTAAATTCGGATTGGGCTTGGTTTGAAAAGTGGTCGGTTGGGTTTTAATTTAAGTGTGGGCTGAAAGGGTTGGGTCCACTGGTTGTCCTTAAGTGGGTCTTTGTTTGAATGTGAGTGGGCTGGCCTGGAAATGGTTATTGGGCCAAATAGATTCAGATTGGGCTTTGTGGGATTATGTGAGCTGATGGGCTTGAGTGAACTAATGGGGTTGAGTAAAAAAGGAATCTTGAGTTGAAGCTGGGTTTAAAGGTTAGGCTGGCTGCAGTTTTTTAATGTGTGGGCTTAGGCATTTGTAGTGGAGTGGGCTTATTTGGGTTGGCCACCATTTAAAAAAAAAAACACAAACCCCACTCAACTCATCTTATCTTTCTTTATTTCTTTTTATTTCAAAAACCCAAGTAACTATTAGATTACATTACACAATTTCACATTCCCACCCATAATTTCACAAAATTACAAGTCTACCCCCACAATTTCAAAAAATTATCATTCCAATGCATAATTTCACAAAATTACTATTCCAAGTTATAGATACCTGATGAGCTTGACATACATCAACCAATGGTAACTGAAATGTTCTCAATATTTTAGAGGTAGTCACAACTCAAAAGTACTTCAAATCTCTTTGAAAACTATGTTGAAAAATGACTTTTACTCACTGTTTTGACCATAACTTTTGATCCACAAAGAATTTTTGAATGAGGCTTTTTGCATTGGAAATTAGACATCTTGGGATTCAATTTGAACACATTTATTTTCCAATCTAGATTTAAAATTAGTGAGTTATGTCTATTTGAAGTTGGACCATCAATGTAGTCAAAATCAGGATTCCTAATGAGTACATGTATGCACCTTCAAGGTTGCACGTGCAGCCTCACTTCTAGGACATGTTATTTACATTTTTAGGGCCCTAACACCTCAATCTTCAGGTTGGGCCACCCTAGACCCTTAGAAACATCCCAAAACCTTTAAAACCCTAGTTTACTAATGTATATAATCACCTTATGCCTCCAACCAGAAACCTAACTAGAGAGAGTGCCTCCACTTTTCTAAACCCTATTCATATTTTCTAAAACTGACACAAAACGCATTTGCACGCTTTCTAGGTATTCAAAAATCTATCTCTAGTACTGACTAAGGTAGAAACTTAGTTTCAAAATCATTTTCAAAAACTTTCAAATATATTTCTTATTCCTGAGTTGTGGTTATGAAAGTATTGTTAAGTTCTTTATTTTCCCTTGCAATCTTAATCTGACACATTAAGACACACACACATGCACACACACACATATTAGGTTGTAAATAGCATTAGTGTTTTTTTTTTTTGGTGTGTAAAATGTAATAATATCTTTCCAAGTGTAATGCTTTTTCTCTTATTCCATTTAATTTTCAATCATTTTAACCACATATCTATAATTTATAATTTAATTACAATCTTTGGCTGCAAGCAAATTGTTATTAAAAATGGACGTTTTATTTAATATTCAGATAACTTATAAATTATAGAGTAAATAATATACAATGACACAGTATTCTTTTACATTTAAATAAACAAATAAATATAAACATAAAATATAAAATGAATTCTTCAAAGCATTTTAAATAGAGATTAAATTCTATAAGGACGGGGTGTAAAACTCATATTTTACACCATCCAATAAGTGATTGTCACATCAGTTACTTAAAATTCAATATATCTTACCACACCTAATAACATCTCGATAGATTCCCAATTTGGTTGGATTTTTATATGGATATTAGAATTGATTAAGTGTGATTGTGTTTATTCTTAAATATGTGATAAGATAATGTGGCATGTTGGAATTGAAGGGGTAAAACATGGGTTTTACACCACGTCCTTATAGAATTTAATCTCTTTTAAATATAATAATAATGATACGAATTTATCTTCTTTTTCTTGAGCTTTGTGTTGTTTAGATATATGGTTTAGGTTAATCGTGACCCCCCAAATAAACTTTCTAGCTCGGCCACTGGTTGTAATGCTGAAGGATTATGACTATAAAGTTGTAAATGAGAATGCAAGCATGTGCACGTGAAAAACCCCAAAAAAAAGGGGTGGAAAAACCATGGTGGAACTAGAGAAAGATTTCTTTACTGAATATTATGAAAATTACAAGGTACTGTCTTTCTCTCTAAAACCCTAAAACCATTTTTGCCTAGCACCTTTTCCCTTTTTTCTTACCTAGTATAATTAGCTTCCCTTTCTTTTATAGTACAAGAAGAGTAGTTGGATTACATGCACTTAGCATCTCCTCATTGGGCCTAAATGTGCCAAAGGGTGATACAACTAGTCAACCATGCTCTATACTGCATGCTGGGCAAGGTCGTGGCCTTTCCTTGCTCTGTACCAATTGGAAAGTTTCGAGAATGTACTGGTTTGACCATGCATGTAGCTAATTAGCCAATAGGAATACCAAGTTAGTAGTGTCCTTTTGGGTGCTGGACTGGTCTACCCATGGTAGTGCTTGGGGAATTCGTGGGTCAAAAACCAAGAGTACATTCTTCCTTTTTGATGTTGTCCTTGAGCACGATCCTTGGCAATATTGGAGTGTTCTGGGTTTATTCCTTGAGGTGACTACACGTGTAAGGCTAGGATGGCCTAGGTAAATTGTCCCTTTAAAAACACAATAATACCCTTGGCCTTAATCCTAGCGACAGTACGATCTTTAAAAAATGTGTGTAGTGCAAAATAAACAAATTACGTACTAAATCTTGAGGGAATATATCCTATGATATCATACATGCATAAAAAATGATACATGCATTTAGATATAGATATATATGGCACTACAACAAAATGTATTTTTAGCAATGAAAATTTTCGTCACTAAAAGTCCAATATTTTTTCGCCTAGTACCTTTAGTGACAAATTCTTTATTTAAGTGACGAAATTCGTTTCGTCGCTATAGCTCCATCGCTAAAAACCATTTTGAACTAGAGGGAAAAAAAGATTTTCAGTTTGAAAATAATTTTGAAGGACTTGTGATTGACAAGAGTTATTGTCAAGATGAACTGAAAAACTTTAACATTTTTCGTGTTGCAATCACGTTTTAGGGGGAGTTCTAGTCATCGTTAGGATCCCATCATTTTCTAAGTGAATGATGTGGTTTGTCTGTTGATAAGGTTTGAACTAGGTGATTATACAATGAATGCAATCTTAAGGCATGATGCTCCTTCAAGATATGGGTAGAGCCAAGAATTTGAACTTAAGGGGACCGTTTCAGGATATATTATGTATATAGGGAAAATACCAAGCGACTCCTAACTTTAAGATCATGACTATTACACCTCTAGAACTTTTATTTTAGCCAATTTACTTCTTGAACTTCACACGTGCTAATTTGATGTGTTAGTTTGCAATTAAGAGTGACTAACATTGCTCACGTGACATGCACATGCAATTAAATTACCAAACCCAAAAGGCCAAACCAATTGAGAGAGAGAGAGAGAGAGAGAGAGAGAGAGTTGGGCATCGTCGGACTTTATAGTCCCATCACTGCTTGTCATTCCCACTACCGAGCTCACTATACTTGTATTTTTGGTTTGATTTTTTTTTTTTCAATAATTTGATATTTACAATGGAAGATGGATAATTTGAACTCTAGACATCTCTATTGGAAATACCATGAGGTGTTAGTTGAGTTACAAAGTTCTTGCCTTTTGGTGATTTATGTTAATAATTTGAAATTGGTTTTGACTTTTTGATGGCTAAGAGCCTTATATTTCAGTGATATTATTTGCTTTTCTCTATTGGAAGTTTTTTTTTTTTTTTTTTTAGAAGATTCTATACTATAAGAATTATGTTTAAATTTCTCTTCTCCATTATTGTAACTCTTAAATTTAAAAAAAAAAAAAAGAAAAAAAAAGAAAAAAAAGTAGTCTTTGCGATTTTGGAAAATTATAGTATAATATAGGTATATTATATGAAAAATAATAATTTATTCAAGAAAATTGTACGGTCCATGAATCAAAGCCCGGTCCAAGATCATGGTGCATTTAAGTCAGATCCACTCGAGCCGTACCGAACGCTGCTGAAAGGTCCGAACCGACCTTTAGTTATACTGAACAATAATGAAAGGCTTGAACAAAGCATAGTTCGAGTTTATCACCACAAGATATTGCCAAAGACATGATATAATGCATTGGGGAAATCCATCTGCCAAACATGAATTTGGAGGCTGGCATAAGTTCCAATGGTGTAATTTTAGGAATATTGAATGGGTCCCACCCATCTAGGTATATGCTGCAAAGAGGGGCCCACCTGTCTAGGGCAAGGGACCCCTCATGATGGTTAACCCACTCAAGGCTGGGTATATAAGGGGAAGTAGACTTAGGAAGAGGGGGTTGGAAGAATTAGGGGAGAGAGATACAAGCGTGGTGAGGAAAAAGTCTTCCCAGGAAGAAAGAGATCCAACCAGGATTTCCCTAGGAAAGAGGGGATCATTCATATAGCAAGGATAAAAAAGTGTAACTCCAATCTATCCACCATAGTAGCAGCATTGCCAACTCTTGGGCCTCCCATTGTTGGATATTCTTGATCCACGATATAAAAAAATTTCAGGATAAAGCCTGAAAGCCTTCGTCTCTTGGGCTAAACCACCACAAAAATTAATTAAATAGTTGATGAAAACCATGTTTTTTTACAAGTTATGAAATATGTAAGTAAAAACTGCCAACCCGACTCGCATGGGTTAGGTTGGTTTTTACACATGTGATTGGTTGAATTGAGTTGAGAAATATTAAAATCAACAATGTTAGGTTAGGTTGAAAAAACCCTTTAACTCGACCCCTGCATACTTACCAAAGAGACTAATGGTATTGCTCATGAGTTAATTAGATGGGCTTTGAATATGGTCATGCAAGGTTGGATTCAACTAGATAGTATTCCCTCCTAGATTGTATGAGACACTTTAGCTTTATTCTTGTTTATAGCCTTCTAACTTCTAAGAGCATTCACATCCGAGATGCTAGAAAAAAAAATTCATTGAGCACCCCCAAAATCTATTTTATCTATTTTAAGACCTCACTGAACAATACACTCTACATCCTATCTCTTATTTTAACATACAACCTATTAAAATAATATAAATAATTTCTACCAATTAAATTATAAAAAAAACCTACAAAAACATAAACACACCCACAAACACCCATCGCCACGAAACACCCATACCCATGTCCAAACATCCATACCCACAAACACTAATCGTATAAGTAGATCACCAATCTCACAACCCACCACAACAACCACCACAAAAAGCCCGCCACAACACCATGACCACTGCATGCCAATCTCCACCTAAGAAACAACACTGGCAAGGAGAAGGACGAGAGAGAAAGGGACAAGAGATAGAAAAGAACGAAAGAGAGAATGAAAGTCAAAGAGAAAGAATAAAAAAAAATTATGAGAAATAGCAACGCGCTACAATAATTGGTACTAATAACTATTTACTATAGCACATTTGCAAAATTTTTTAATTTTAGTACAATTGGAGTTTGTTTGGATACCGCTTATTTGCTGAAAACTGAAAATTTATTACTAAAAACACTGTAATAAAATATTTTTAAAAAAATAAAATACTATGCACGAATACTATTTACGCTTTTTTGTGCTTTGACTAGTCTATAAACAGTGTCATAGGACCAGCCATAAAAACACGAACTCACTAGAAATTGAGTGTATTTTTGGGTATTTAGGGTGCTAAATAGTATTTTGCTCTAGATTGGAAACAAGATTATAAAATTGTAATAACATGTCGTACACTTTTCCCTCGGACCCACCATGAAAAATGTCTTCACGTCTTGAGTTCCTTTGACTTTCACACTATTGACCACAAGAATTCATTGGGACCTATCTCAGTTCACAAAAGTAGCTGAGGTCCTCTACAATATGCACTCCAAGAATCAACTTGCTTCATTAACTTCCCAATCGCATCAGGAACCGTTGAAAAATAGTCCTCGTACATCAATGCAACAGTCACAAACGCCCCCACCACACTACAGTAGTGGGCCCCACCTTGTCCCCTTCCTATTCATAATTAGCGGTTCAAACGGCCAAAACATCGCTCAAATTTTTAAAGCATCTCTCACTCCTTTGGCATTTTTAGAGCCAAAACCCACACAAATGACAAACCTCCCCTAAATAAAACCAAAATTAAAAATAAAAATACATTTTAGAAATAAATAAATAAATAAATATTCACTGTAATAAAAATTAATTTTTTATTTATTTATTTGTTTGATTTTTTTTTTTTTTTAATGTTGTAAAATTTGGATTCAGATCGTGAGGACACTGAGAAAAAACAGCCTTGTCATCGGGTTTTGGTACCTCCTACATTGTCTCGGATCCGATCCGAAATCCAAAAAGCCAACGAATCTGAGTTTCAGTTTCGGTTTCAGCTCGGATTTCACATTTTTGATTTTCAGTTTTGTTTGGATCTATCTGATTCGAGCTTCACAACCTGCGTTTGTTTGATTTCGTTTTTTCGAATTCTGCTTCAAATTCTGGTTTTTGATCGAAATTTGTGTATGCATATAGCTCGGCATTGTGAAGAAAGATTGATATTCGGGGTTGAATTTTGAAGATGGATCCCTTTTCTGCGGTTAGCGAAGAGCTAGCGGAGATTCACGGTGAAATCTCCGATATTTTTCGTGCATTATCGTAAGGGTTTCGATTCGATCTTCTTTTTGTTTGTTTCATTATAATTCGCTATTTTTTTGCTAGGCTTGTTTTGGTGCTTAATGTGATTGGATTTATAGAGATAATGTTAGTCTTAGTTATGGATGAAAATGTTAGCTTGTTTGGTAATTGTGTGCGTGTGTGTGTGTGTGTATGGGGTTTTATAGCAAAGTATATGATTATTGTGTGGTGTAATGTGATGTGACAGAAATGGGTTTCAGAAGTTGGAGAAGGTTAAGGACTCCAATAGGCAGAGTAGGCAGTTGGAAGAGCTCACCGAAAAGATGCGCGAGTGTAAGAGGTATTTGTGAATGGACCCTTTCTTTTTCGCTCTCTCTTTTGATATATAATTGTTATTAGTAGGTTATTGTATATGATGTTTATGAGCAGCATTTGAAATCTCTATTACGAGTCTACGATGCAGTTTGTTAAATCAAGTGGTGTGTTTTGTGTGCTATGAATTTAAGTCAAAGATGGGTTGTTTGTAATGGGAAGGAAAGTAATGTAGTCAATGTAATGCTAACAATTTTAGAGGGATGTGATTCTTGGCATCTGAAGATTTGGGGCAATGATTAAATGAAGTAAAGTTTTGGACCATTGGGACTATGAGGTTTTATTTTATTATAGTTTTACAAAAGGGAACATGGTGATTGGATGGTTTGTGTGTGTGTGTGCGAGAAATTATTAGATTTAATTCCATAGTTTGGTTTCACTTTGTGAGAATTGGATGGCTAGAACTCATTTAGCCATGTACTTTGTGCCCTGGATTTACCATATGGATTCACTAAGCCAGTGGTGCATCTCTTTTGTGATGACGACATTATGATCATAATCCAATCTTGATGCATGGTGTGCTTGTGTAATGGGGTTGTCACATACCATACATAGCCTTTTTTGGTGTTAATTTGTCCTAGAAGGATATTTAACCCCAATAAAGTGCTATCATATTCATTAAAATTTTAAATGTTTACAGTATATGATTTTGATTTTAATTAGCCTTTTATAATAGGTTGGCTATTGCATATTGCTTATGTTATTATGTTTGTTGTATAAATTATAGATTCATTGCCGCTCACAGCGAGACATTGATTTTGAAACATAGATGTTTTGTAATGTAGTATAGGACATAGACTCTGGCTCTACACCCCATTCTAGCTATTTGGTTGCTCAAATGTTGGTAAGCTCTCATTTTGTTATGCCAAAAAGTTGACCGTCTAAATGAAAAGTACTAAGGCTCATGTTTCAATCCCAATCAACCATAATTCATCTGTAATAGGGTTGGTATATCCAATTTAAATAACTTATCCGAAAAAAGTAAAAATACATTTCAACTTGATTCTTCTGTTTAAATCTCTAGCTCTTAGTTTGTGCAGTATTGCAGATGTCATCTTTATCTTCTTATACCTAGATGGCTACATATCACCATTGATTTCATTAGCAGATTGCAAGATTAAAACGTCCGGTCCATTAGTATGAAGGTTCTAAGAGGTTTTGCATTCTTGAGATTTGAAATGTCATTTCCAATCCTCATACTATGAACATCCTGTAAAACATCAGTAAATAATATGCTTAAGGACTTATCTATCAAAAAAATATGCTCAAGGACTTGTGCAGGGTTAAGATCTAGATATAATTAAAATTTGTCTATAACCTTGGATATTTAGTTTCTGCCCAAAGAACAGATCCTACTTTACTATTGACATTGAAAGTTGTGACCAAAAAAAGCTGGTGATCTGAGATAAATGTCTTGTATAAGCCAATCTGCCAATGGCACTTCCACCTCCCACGAGTATGGGATGGTAGGTGAGGTCGCAGGTTCAAACAATGATGCATATGTTGGTTAATTGCCTAGCAAAAACTTATTAGAAAGTAGTCTTATATAATGCTGCTGCTGTTGGTATTTTGATTGTGTGTTTTCATTTTCCTTTTGCAAATGGTCCTTGGATCAAATGTCATCTCCTCCCTTCCTAAATAAGAGGTGGAGGATAGCTCATGAGTTTAATCCCATGCAGGTGTGTGAGTTGTAGCTACCCATATAAAACCAGTGTTTTCCATTTTTGTCAGTTATTAAGTTTCCAGTCAAAAAGATAATTTGGTCTTGCCTTTTCAGGCTTATCAAAGAGTTCGACAGAAAAGCCAAGGATTTGGAGAGTAGAAATGATCAGGACACTAACAAGATGCTGAATGAGAAAAAACAGTCAATGGTTGGTTGTTAACTTTATTTCTATTTAGCCTTAGATACTAAAGATTTTTTCCAATTTTTTTTTTTTTTGAGTCAGTTGATTATATCTTTCTTTCCAAGTGCACTGAATGATGTTCATAATTTATGCAGATCAAAGAGTTGAATTCATACGTTGCTCTTAAGAAGCAGTAAGTTAGCATCTGTCAGAATTCGCCATTATTTTAATTCTCAAAGCAGCAGAAGATAATTTTAGGCACCTACAATACATCTGACATGTCATAAACTCTATTTTTAGCGTTGCTATTTTCTTACTATTAGGTTTTTTAATGCTTGTTGCTCCCTTTGTCCTAAACCATTTTTTGTGTGTCCCAAATTGAGTGCCAAATCATAGAAAACCAAGCATTAAAATGATCACTTTTCGGTATTATCCTCTATCAAATAAAATTAAATGCATAAAAGAAGCCAATTCAAATTGGTGACATACATTTTTTCTTATATCATTTTACAACAAAGATATTTTTTTTAATTTCACTGTTAATATATCATGTTTCAACGCATTAGGTTTCTTAAATTTTGTGATTTCTCAAACCTAATACATGATTTGGGTTTTATATTCATAGTGGAATCCATACACACTGCTAACCTCTCCATAGTTAATTGGTTGGCAAATGCCTCAAAGTTACAATTAGATGATATAAGGTGCCAATCATTTCTTGAAAAAAACATTATTTTTGCTGCTTAAAGTGAGGGTTGCACCTATTGTGAACAATATGAGGGGAAGTAGCATAAAATAGCTAGACCTTGTACAATGAAGACATAATTAATGCACCAGTAAGAAAGAGTGATTTGATTATGTTGAAGGAGCAAAAAGGGTTAGAGAGAGGCAAAGAATAACATCAGTACAATTAGCGAAGAATGAAATGATAAATAGAATGGAGTGATGTTAGATTAAATATAGTTAAATATGGTAGGATAGAGAAAAAGATACATGTGCTGACCCTGTATAATGAAGGATTGATGGAGTTGGCCCCAATTAGTAGGGACCAATACTTGGCTTAGTTATCTTCGGTTGGGTATTTATTGGATGAGTAAAGATATTGGATTGTCTTTTGGTCAATGTTGCTTCTTAATCTGGATGAGTCAAGATACTTTTGTCTAACACTAATCAAAAAGTCATGTTTTGTATGACATTCATCTGAAACTCATTGGCTCATGTGTGTAGTGACATCATTTATTTTGCCATCAAATCTTTTGCACCACTGAATAGTTGCTTGAATGCTTCCAATTCTTTTCTTAAGATTTATTTTCAATTTGTTGTGGATACAGATATGCGTCCAATCTTGAAAACAAGCGAATTGATCTCTTTGATGGGGGCATGGAAGGATATGGCGAAGATAATGTCTTGCTAGCATCGAGTAAGTGTACATATTTCTCATTAATGTGCTAATTTTCAATTATGTGTCTACTACTATTAGCAGCCTTTCATGCTAAAATAAGAGTTAATTATAGGTTTAAATAGTCACAATACCCTATGGCTGATGCATTTTTGTTGTAATGCTTGGATGATTAAGGATACCTGATAAACACATTTCTGTCTGGTTCTGGATTTGTCGTGGAATTTTGTCTAATAGAAATAATTATAATAGTTTCTGTATCAAATGAAAAGATGCCTGATTCACATTCCTCACAGTGAAGTTGGTTTGGGTGGCTAGTTTAGTGATTCATTGTAATATGCATTACAGATGGAGTTACCATTGATGGCTGCAAGTAACTCTTTAATCCCCTAAGTACTTGCCAATTTGATGTCTTTAATCTTGCAGGATAATATATCAATGATTTTATAGTTAAGGCTTTTATTTTATCTTTGAGAATATCATTGGATGTAATGTAGTGAGTGTTGTGCACACACACATGACAAGTAAAGATAGAAATGACAATATAAAAATGTCAGTCTCATACTCTCATTGGTATCGTGAAATTAAAGTCACAGTATACATTATCTATCAAAAGAAAAAAAAGAAATCAAAGTCACAGTAATATTACACATCAAATACCTTTTTGATGGTTCAGAAATTGTAAATTGCCATTTCTAAAGTAACCAATGCCTACCTTTAAGTTTAATCTGGAATCATGCCCTGTGTTTGATATATTTCATACCAATATATGTTACTTAAAGTACTTTATATGTTAAATTTTTCTCAATTATGAAGTATATTTAATGCTAAGGTTGTGGCTTTATGTCTGCAGCCATGACAAATCAACAGCTAGTAGATAGTGGAAACCGGATGATGGATGAGACTGATCAAGCCATTGAGAGGTCAAAAAAGGTTGGATTATCTCTGATGATCATTTTGTTATGAAATAAGTTTATTTATTTTGGCAAGTTGGAAATGGATAAGTATCATAGGCTATTTTGAAGTGTGATCATGGTTTCCTCTGTCTTATTTATGGAAAATCTTAACTAAAACTAACTCATGTACTTCATATCCCCACCCCCTGCCTCTAAAAAAGAGTGAGAAAATCTAAAATTAGTTTTACTGTTTTTAAAGTATGGAATCATTGCAAAAGAAAAATAATTTCTGTATCTCCTTGTTTGTGGTAGACTGTTCAAGACACTGTCAATGTTGGAACAGAGACTGCAGCAGCACTCAAGGCTCAGGTGTGTAATTTTTCAGCTTTCAAAAAATGGATTCCATGGAAGTTTATTAAGTCATATAAAATTTAACTTTCCCTCTCTCTCTCTCTTCTACAAATTTTCTTTTGTTTTGTTTAATCTTTCAAAAAGTTTCCTTGCCATGGAACTAAAGAAATCTTTTATATTCATGTTTAGACTGAACAAATGAGTCGGGTTGTTAATGAGCTGGACTCTATACATTTCTCAATCAAGAAAGCTTCTCAACTTGTGAAGGAACTTGGTAGGCAGGTCAATCTCTAAAAGTATCTTCTTCCTGTTCTTGTCATATATTGACTATTAGTTGTTACATATTTTACTTACCTCGTTTATTTCATTAGGTTGCAACTGATAAGTGTATTATGGCATTACTCTTCCTTATTGTCGTTGGAGTCATAGCCATCATTATTGTTAAGGTAATATTATTATCTTTCATTTTCTAAATATTTGATTCTGCTATTGTCATCTGATAACAAATTGGAATAAATCCCATGACATCCCTTTAGTATATGGATCTGGCTTCATTGTTGTGAATACTAGGCCTTCCCCCCACCCCAACCTTTTTTGTGGCTATGGAGGCCCACATGCCTATTGTTTTTTAATGTGTCTAACTATATATATAGTATTGCCTAACCTATTTTTATGCTTCAATTGGGGCTTTTATAAGCATCTCAGGTTGACCTTGTTTGGTTAACCCTTATTTGCTTAAAAGCTGCAGGAAGAGACTTTTATAATGCCAAATGGTGTAGTTAATCGTAGTGAATCCAAGTCATTTTTTGCTTACCCAATTAAAAGATTAAAGAATCTAATTCAGTATATTCTTTTCATTTGAAAATCATAATAACTCCACTAAATAAAAAGAAAAGAAGAAGACAAACACAGTGCGTGTGGGTGTAGAAGAGTTAATCTAATTGTTGTCAGATTTTCATTTTCGTTGGTAATGCACAGATTGCAACTTGATGTCATCTTTAGGAGAAGTTCAATTCCTTTTCCTTCTGAATTGATTTCTTGCCCACCACATTTGTAGAGGGAAGCAATAATTTGAATTTTCTTATTTCAGCTGGATATAGTTTGATGAATGNTGATTCCGTGATTTTTATATTTTGTCTTCATCTGTATGTATCGATGAATAGAGATGAAACCCAAGGTTGATATATGGTGGATTTATAACCAAAGTACATAGTTGCTAGTTTAAATGTTCTGGGGAAAGTCCCAAAAAAAAAAAAAAAAAAAGCTTTGCAGAATGATCAAAATATTATAGGAAATTTTTTCTTCTAAACACGAGAATATGAGCACCCCCAACAATGGAAAACATGTAGGAAATTACGTATTGGAAATGCTGGTCAAACATGTTGGAGATGTGCATTGTAAAATAATGCAAACTAATACTTCTTACAACCGTGATATTTATCCAAACATTGACAAAGGAAATCACTGTTGTAATATTTTTTCCATTAGACAAAGACAACCTACCGTAAGTGGTTATGGCTGTTTAGTTAACATACATGCCTCAAATCCCATGGAATATGGATGACTTTAAATTCAAAAGAGAAGTGTTACGTCCACAACATTTTCATTTGTACAAATCGGATTGATTAACCTGCAATTTTTCACTAGTACAAAATCTACTACGAGAATAGCAATTCTTTTCGACAAGCAAATCTCTTTCTTAAGTAAAACAAGTTGTATGCCAACTTTTACAGGAGATTTCTTTGAATGGGTGATTTCATTGTAAATATCTCTCCAGGTAACATGACAGGGCCATTGTGATTTTCACTTTTTGAAGCATAATACTATGTTTGACAAAAACAAGGAAAAGGGAAGGGAAAGGAAAGGGAGGAGGGAGGAAGAGAGAGGAGAGAAAAGGGTAAAAATTTCTTTTACTTGTTTGGTTTGTAAGGGAGAATGGAAGGAAATATATCTTATTGGTGGGTCCTACCATAAGAACTATCATTTTTCTTGGGAGGAAACAATATGGTGAGCCATGGAGGAAAATGAATCCGCCCATTTTCTCTTCACCCCAATCCATCCTAATTCCTAACCAAACGATGAATTTATTTTCCTTTTCTTTTCTTCTTTTCTTCCCTAGTATCTCAAACCAAACATAGCCTAAAACTCAAGTTCTCTTACAAAATATGTTTTAATTTGTTCTGAATAAACATGTGCAATAATAATGAGGATTTTTTGTCAACATAAGTAGAACCTGGTATTCTTAGGTTCAACGAGATAGGTTAAAATTGAGCCAAATTGAATCGAGCTTATTATTAAAATTTTAAGATCATTTATTTATTTATTTATTTTTATTATTATTATTATTATCAAACATGAGTACATGATTATTGATTAAGCTATATATCGTTTTTAGGATTGATTTTCTTTTTTGGTCGGACAAGTTAGAACTTGTTCAGAAACTAGTACTCCAACGCCAAGTCTCCAAACTATTATGTGTCATTTCATAAGACCATCAATATATATTTAATTACATGATTTATTAAATAATTTAAACCAGGTATGTGACTATTAAGTAGGCCATGTGAGTGTGACTACAAGCACTTGGTAATCCTTTGGCTTGGAAACAAATTTGTCATTCTTTTTTCATATAAAATAAATATCATGAATACAATTTTTAACCCCTTCGAAAATTTATGCAAATTCTAAATAATTAAATTAAAATTGAGATTATATCATTTGGCCTAATTAAATAGATTGATTTTCATTATGAACTTACAAACTTAGATTTATAAATCTAGAAAGATGGCAAGCATTTTTTTTATAAATTTTGCAATGGTATTATGATATCCATCTTAAACTCTATGCTCCATTCTTAATGGGTTTTGTAAGGACCTGATTTGAACTCCTAGCCCAAAAGGTGTATGGACTTAAGCCCAAAAAGTCCAAAACAATAAATTTGTAGAGAATAGGTTGGAAAACTGGGTTTTAGTGAATTAAGTAACAAACCAATAGATTTTGATGACAAAGAAAGAAAGGTAATAGACGTTCACTAAAGAAAAACGTCCTCAGCAAGTCCGAGGAGACTGATTCTAGTGCATTGCTTTCGAAATTTGATTACAAGTCTGGTTCTAGATTGCTACAGTGTTTCTTTCCTGATTTTTCCGATCCCTCTTCCTTCAGGTTCTCTTACATTATATATCCCTTTCTAATGATCTTGACCTTCCATTTGTTGATCATCTAAGCCACTACTTGAGTGCCTATCCCATTAGACACCCTTTTTGGCTTTCTGTAGGTTGTGGTAGCCAAGGTAGCACTGTTCAGGAGTCTTCTCCACATAAATGCGGCTAGAAAGTTAGCTGCATAGCATTCAATACGGTGGTAGCACCTTTTTCCTAGGCATCTCCTAGCTTCTACTTTCTAGTACACTTGAGAAGTGCGCCCCTGCCACTGGAGCTTCCTAGAAGGTCACCTTGATCATTAGGATCTACATCAGATTCGTGTTTAGCTTATCTGAGGAGGTATTCCTCCTCGGACCGCCTTCCCTTTAATGTCATGCTCAGGAAGCTATGAGCTTAAACCATTTGCTACTATTTCGTCGTCCTCGGATCACCCATGTTCTTGGCCAAGGCCCAAGGCCTAATACCGGATTTGGGCTTTTACCCCTACAGGTATAAAGAAAAATGTCATTTTTATTACAAAATGGATAAGTTATCAATAAGTTAAAAAAAATAATTTGAACTTAGATAATCCGAGTCTCAAATAGAGACCACACTTATAAGCTTGTTAACAATAAAGTACTTAAGTTTTAATTTTGCATTGTTTTTATAGTTGAGTCTAAACTTAAATGTAATTTAGTTGTTGAATAACTAAATAAAAACAAAATTTTTTCCAAATTGAACATGAACTGAATATGTACAAGCCTACAAGGTGACTTATTTACAATATGTAATAAGTTCAATCTGGGTTGGGGAAGGGAAGAAATTAGAGAGACAAAGAGAGAAATTTAAAATCTAATTGACAACCTTTGTTAATAACTATACTATTATCATTCATGGGACTATTTGAAATTTAATAAGTTGGGTGCCGTAAATTGTTTTTAATAATTTTTTTACAATGATTGAGATGTCATATATAATTAGTCTATAATAAAAATGACACCATGATAACCTCTAATCTTGAATTGTTTTATCGTTGAGTTTAAACTTAAATTTAATTTGTTTGTTAAATAACTTTTTTTTTTCCCCAAACTGAGCATGAGGCCAAAATGGAGATATACCCATTTCACGCAAAACATGTAGCAAAATGCCCTTGTTCTGAAATTAATTAGGAAAATGCCCATGTTTTAAACTCGATTTTCTAAAATCGAGTTTCAATGAAAAACTCAATTTTTAGAAAATCAAGTTATATTATATGCAAAAAAAAAAAAAAAAAAAAAAAAAACTACATGGAACTCGAGTTCCATGTAGTTTTTTTCAAGTAACTCAATTTTGTCAAATCAAGTTTCAAAACAGGGACATATCTCTAAATAGTTTCAGACAGGGGCATTTTGCTGGAACTTTTCGGCGAAAGGGGTATATCCCCATTTTGGCCCTGAACATGACCATCATATATACAGGCATACAGCTTGACTTATTTACAAGTAGTAAATCTAATCTTTGGGGGGGGGGGGGGGGGAAATAAAATATGATTGAGGGAAAAGATTTGTTATTACTCACATCAAACTAGAGTATTTGCATCACTTGTGTATTCACATCAACTTGTGTAAAAAATTTTATTTATTTTATTATAAGAATCTATTTTTCTTATTTTACAACACTAACTTTAAAAAACACCTACATCAGATTATCTACTCTAAAAGTTATTTCAATAAATATTCATTATTCATTCACATAAACATCTATTTAAAACACCAAAACACCCACATCACTCACAGGCACAAACACCAACTGAAAAAGTAAATTGACAAATGAATAAAATATGCACTTTTACACATGAATTGTAGCCATGTAAATTTACACAAGTATTATAGCTATGGACAAGATATGCATAATTTTAGACAAAATGATATGAGTAATTTTTTGGGGTGATTGGCCAAAATTTTACATTGACTAGGCAAGTGATTTTGAAAATAAGGACTAAAATGAAACATTTAAAAGATAATGATTTTTTTCTTAATAATTTGATAGTTGGAGAGGAGGATTTAATCCATCATTCTCTTGATGAGTAATGTGAAAATTGAAATAAAAAATTTTATTTTTTATAGCTAGTCAAAAGCTACACACACACACACACACACACACACACACACACAATGTGTCCAGTTAATGTATGTCCTTAGGGCACACATTAGTTATATATTTTTGGAAACATTTTATGAAAAATTGAAAAAGCTGTTAAAAAATTTGATAAATTTTTTATTTTTCCATAAAAAGTTCTATAAAATGATTTTTTAAATGTATGCCCTAAGGGCATATGTTAGTAAAACTCATATATAATTTGGTTAATGAATGCCCTAAGGCACATGTTAAGGATTAATAAATATTTGATTATGAGTTGTAATGCAAGCTTTGTTTTTTAAACAATACGCGTTGCACACTCAAATTCATAGTGATTATTATTCTATAAAAACTGTAGTGATTACTTGTGTTTTTCTTGATATTTATGTGCAGTGGTGGAACCAGAATTTCAATTTAGGGGGACAAGATTAAAAGGGAATAGATTGAAAGTAAAATTATTCTAAAAAATAGCAATTCAATATTAATAACAAATAAATAAGCAGTTATATGCCAATGTAATTGTCATTTGTCACACACAATCTAATACAAATGTAAACTTTAATTTATTTTTTATACTTAGTTTAATTTACTCAAATGCCCTCAATGTAAATATATAGTTAATTAATGATAATCAAATTGAGAAATTAACTTGAATGCGTACAGTTTAATCATGTAATTTGATGATTTCTTCAAAGAAATTGAAAAAATAAATCAATACAAAAGTGTTAAAAATATAGTAATATGCGTACAAAGTTGTATATGTGTCTCATTGTCAGGAATGCTTTTAAAAAATTGAGTAAAATTCAATTTTCTTCTTCTATTCTTCTAAGTAGTTAAAATTTTGGATTATAACAAAAGTTCAAATTTTGAAATTGTGAAGAGAAGGAAGAGAAAGATTAGTAGATGCTTTAAGGTTTTCTTTAACAATTAGTCTAGAGTCACCATTTTTTTTTTCTTTACACAATCATTGAGCTGACAATTTGTAAATAGTAGACAATAAAATAATGTCAATGATAAACCTAAATGAAAATAAATAACATCTCAAAAGCTGTGAAATTTGTTAAGGAAAATATTTTGCTTATTAGTATTGCTCACTTTTCAGTGATGTACTTCTACTAATGTGTATAAAGGCATGGGAGGGTTTTTTAATTTTTTAAAAATTTGTGGAATTGGCACCGCCATTCAATCTTGATTATAGAGTCCATGACTTACCATGAGGAGAATACTACTAGTTGTTTTTTGCTTTTGAGAAGCTTTCTGCAATTGGATGTGATAGGCTAAGAATATATTGACTCCTTGTGATGAATTAAACGATTAATTAGTCAAGTTAATTAATTAATCAAATTAACATGCAAAACGCGTGGTAGCACAAACAAATCACCAACTAAGTTAATATGCAGCGGAAAATAAAGTTGATACAGTGATTTGTTTACTAATGGGGAAAACCTCCAAGGTAAAAACCCTACCGGGTGAATCTAAGGTCACCACTACCGAGAATCCACTATTATCACAACAAGCGGTTACAAGTAAAGGAATCTCAGTACCTTATACCAACTTACAGTTGAACCCTTACCCTAATACACAATTGGACTTGTTCTGTAGTGACAATCTCTCATATTCAATGCACGGTTCCTAGTACGTGACTAACCAATCGATGCGTGGATCTCAGTACACGACTTACTCATCAACTTTGAGAAACATGTTGGCTGCAAAGTTCTTCAGTTCATCAACACGATGAAGATCATGAAACTCCTTGGTCACAAAATCCAACGGCGTACAAACGCAGTAGCTTCTTCAAGAGAAAGATGAACTAGGGCAAATTCTGTCTCCGGTCACAATTTGCATGAACAAAACTTTGCCTCACACTTGCGTCTTATGCAACCATTGACGGGCCTTAAAATAATCCTTATATATATGTTTAGGATTGTGAGAAAAGAAAGTCTAAACATGTACACGCGGATTGGAGTGAAATCAGATTTGAAAAATTGATTTTCATAATTCTCGATAGACAGGGTATCTATCGAGCAGCTATCGAGCATCGGGCAAAAGTAGCGTTTTAAACCTCGATAGATGCTATCTATCGAGCTTTAAAATCCAACACTTCTTCACTTGTTTCTTGGACAGACTTGCATGATTTTAACATTTGGACTTGAACTCTTGTTCCTTGAAGTATTAAACACATCCTAGATCTACCCAATTACAAGTAAAGTGCGTTTTTGTCAAAGGATTAGCCAATTTTAAATAACATATGTTCCTAACATCAATCACATATGTCCTAACAGGATGGTACAAACTACTTTCAACTATAATAAGAGTATATTATACATGATTTTTTTTGAGAGCTCGAGGGGCAATTGCCCCTGTTTATGTGTAATTTGATATTGTTTTTTGAAAATATATAAAAATATCATTTAACTGATTATCTAAAAAATAAAAGTAATGGTAAAAAAAAAAAAAAACCTTTAAGTCAAAAACAATATAAAAACATAAAAAGAGCTTTTTTAGCTTGTCAAAAAAGTAAAGTAAAAGGAAAGCACGTCTCGTTAATGCTAATGCTCAATAATTGTGTTGACAAAAGCTATCTTTAATTCTTGAATGTTACCTTGAACATGCATTACAATAATTTGCTTTCAAAGCTCAAGATATCTTCAATAAATCTAACACTAACTTTTAACTTCAAAGCAATCGGCTTTCGGTGACCACAGAAACACCATGCCAAAGTAAAGTAAAAAGAAAGGCACATGCCGCACATCTATTTAATGCTAATGCTCAATAATTTAAGATATCTTGACCTTTTGAAAGCAAATGATTGTAATGCATGTACAAGGTAACCTTCAAGAATTGAGATGGCTTTTGTCAATACAAATATCGACAATGCCACATAATTTTATAGAGATCCATGACCCATTTCTTTTACTTTTGTCACTCTCAGATAATATTAATTAATAGCATGGCTTTTTCGTTAGATTGGGGTACATTGGAGAACTTATACAGTCCTCTGGTGGACCACGTCACTTGTTTACCATTGCACTAAAAAACTCCAACTTGTTTAAAATTGTTTAGTCAGTAATTAGTTTTTATTTTAAAAAAAAAATTTCTGTTTCTCAAAAAAAAAAAAAATTTCTAACTTAGCAATTTTAAATAGGTGAGAGTCTTTTAGTAGAATGGTAGACCACATCACTTATCCACCATGAGTACC
The DNA here is from genome assembly GCF_002906115.3 of Quercus suber. NCBI lineage: Eukaryota > Viridiplantae > Streptophyta > Magnoliopsida > Fagales > Fagaceae > Quercus > Quercus suber. The sequence goes on along the minus strand of NW_027070524.1, from coordinate 6,378 downwards.
TTATAATTTCTCATACATTGTGATTGGAAATGATCAATGGTGCATTTCACACAGCTCTTTCCACAAAAGTAACCATGTGATGTGGTTTCCTCTTTCCAGCGAGTTTCCACACTCACCCGAATTTTTAACTTCAAAGCAATCGGCTTTCGGTGACCACCGAAACACCATGCCAAAGTAATGAAGGTTTCTTGGAAATTTCCTCTCTTTCTCTCTCTCTCTAGCATTTTTCTGGGTGGATTGATCCACGTTGAGGAGAAGGAATGGAAATTCTTTTACATACACGTAAAGAACCTTAAAAGTTGTGCCTGTTCCTTCTTTCTCTCTTTAAGATCACAATACAAATACTCTCATAAAAATTCTAGGACCACAATAGAAATTCTAGGACCACAGTACATCGTAAATTTGACCGAAAGAACTCATATATTCTCATAATTTTGTGCTGTAATAGGAGACAAGTGAGGTCCACCACAATACAAATACTTAGGGGGTGTGAAATTATCAATTACTCTCAAGGGAAAAAAATTAAGGGAATAGATTTGGGGGGAAAAAAAAAACGAAAAAAGAAAGAAAGAAAAAGGACAGAAAATACTATTTATGTATGTGTTTGAAAGTAAAAATGGAAAGAAAGGAAAGAAAAAATAATGCTAACAAAATTATTTTATTTTTTATTTTTTGTAAATTATAAATGAATAATTCATTAGGAAGAATTAAAAGTAATTTTACAAAATATTCAGAACTTTTTTTATATACTTTTACGAGGGTATAAGAGTAATTTTGTATAAAAGTTAATCATTTCTTTATTTTTTTAATCTTTCAAATCCACAGCTTCCATGCATTTTTCCATTCTCTGCTTCCTCTCGTCCAATACAACCAAACTTATATCGAAGGTTTAAATGAAAAGAAGATGTGCCTAAACTTGAACTTGTAAAGCACTGCTTTGAGTTGTGAACGGTGAGACTTCCCTGAGTTCTGAACAAAAGACTAATAAACACATATTAGCAAGAGATATCAACCTGACAACCTATATATCCCCAGACCATTTAGTCTTAAGATACCCAACAGTAATCCCCGAGTTCCGAACAGTTTGACTTCAATTGCAGTTTCTCATAAAGACCAAAATAAAAGAAGGTAATCTTTGACCCATCTGATGAAGGGAGAGGTCGAAAACATTGCATCAAATAGTTTTTCTTCTTTCATGAATTATTTTCTTTTCAATTTTTCATCAGTTCTAACTGAACGTATATATATATTTTTTACATGCAGATCTATACTGTGATTCAATGGCTTCAAGCTCGTCTTCTTTCCCAAGTTCTTCTTCTATCTCTTCTACCAGCCAATGGAAGTATGATGTCTTCCTGAGTTTCAGAGGGGAGGACACCCGCAACACTGCTATGGACTTTCTAAATTATGCTTTAGAATGGAGGGGCATTTACACTTTTAAGGATGATGAAAAACTTGAGAAAGGAAAAACTATTAAACCAGAGCTCTTAAAAGCAATAGAAGAATCCAGATTTGCCGTGGTCATTCTTTCAGAAAACTATGCATCTTCAACTTGGTGCTTAGAAGAACTTGTAAAAATCATTGACTGTGAGAAAGAAAGGAGAATGACAATTCTACCTATTTTTTACAATGTGGATCCATCTAATCTGCGGAAACTAAAGGGAGCTTTTGCAAAGGCCTTTGATGAACATGAAAAACAATTTAAGGAGAAGGTAGACACATGGAGAGCTGCTTTGAATCATGTGGCTGGTATTGTCGGATATCATGTAAAGAATAGGTAATTTATATTTGAAATATATTCAGCTGGCCCACTTTTATATATGCAACTCCATTTAAACCTTTAACAGATCTATTTTTATTTTTATTTTTAAAATAAACATTAAACCTTTATCAGATCTCATTTAATTTTGTCATAGCCAATCAATTTACATATTTTTATTTAGGGGCGCATAATCAATCACCTAATATCTACCATATTTTTCATGGGACCTATTCATTGATTATCAATTCTCGTTCTCTCTTTATTGCAGCCCTCTCTCAGAAGTTGTCAAAAGCATTGTGAGACTAGTATCACATAAATTGAGTTTTGAATTCTCAGAAGTTACTGAGGGCCTGGTAGGAATACACTCACAAGTGGTGAAATTAGAGTCATATTTAGCTTTTATGGTTAAATGACGAAGTTCGCTTTATAGGAATTTGGGCAATGGGAGGAATGGGCAAGTCAACCCTAGCTAGTGTTGTTTATAGGATGGTTTCTAAAGAATTTGATGCTTGTTGTTTTATTGACGATGTTAGGAAAAAAGATGTACTTTCACTACAAAAAGATCTTATTTCTCAAATTTTGCACGAAACAAATTTGATAAAAAATAAACATGATGGAGTTCACATGATCAAGAAAATGTTACGGCATAAAAAAGTTCTTCTTGTTCTTGATGATGTAGATGAATCACATGAGTTAAAAATGTTAGTTAGGAAGAGTGATTGGTTTGGTTTGGGCAGTAGAATTATTATAACAACAAGAGATATGCACTTGTTGAAGGAATTCCCCGTAGATGAAATATTTGAAGTTGAAGCATTGAATTATGAAGATGCTCTTTGTCTTTTTTGTTCAAAGGCTTTTAAAAAAGAACTAGGCCCAGATGAATATTTTAAACTGTCCAAAAGTTTTTTAGAATATGTTAATGGTCTTCCTTTAGCTCTTGAGGTTTTGGGTTCATTTTTGTTTGAAAGAAGTACTGCTGAATGGAAAAATGCATTAGAGATGCTCAAAGAGGATCCCAATCCAAAGATTAATCAAGTACTAAAAATAAGTTTCGATGGACTCCCTAACTCAGCGAAGGATATATTCAAAGATATTGCATGCTTATTTAATCATGAGGAGAAAGATCAAGTTGTACAAATGCTAGATAGTCTTGGTCGCTATTCCGATATTGGATTGAGCATTCTCATTAACAAATCTCTCTTGAAAATTTCCAAAACTAATGAATTGTGGATGCATGATTTACTAAGAGATATGGGTAGGGATATTGTTCGTCAAGAATCTCGTGATGAGCCTGGGAAGCGTAGTAGACTGTGGCTTTATGAGGACATAGATCATGTGTTAAAAAACGATACGGTAAGAGGTTATTTACTTGAACTCATATTGTATTTTCTTATTCGGCAAAGTTGAAATATGAATAGTTATGCTAATAATATATTTTGCATTTAACAAATTCCTTTTTTATTATCAGGGAACAGAAGCAGTTCAAGCCTTAGATATCTGGGAAGCCAAGGATACAAGTATTTATCATGAAGAAAAAGAGGCACGTTGGTTAGGTTTCACATCTTCCAAAAGACAAAAAGTGTCACTTTGGAACCCTAATGCCTTTTTCAAGATGCCCAAGCTTAAATTTCTGAGAATTCGTAGTATTTGCCCTCAGTTTGTCCCCGAATATCTTCCAAATGAATTAACATATCTTGAATGGAATAATTATCCTTCAAAATCGATGCCATGTTTTTTGCCAAATGAGCTTGTTCAACTTCGTTTGCGGCTTAGTAAAATTGAACTACTTTGGGGAGGAATGAAGGTAAGAGTGTTAATAAATATCCTCGTACAAATTTGCTTTACAACTTCAATAACAAACACTATAAAGTTAATTATTCTAAACTTTTTCTTTTTTTAATAGAATTTTGACAAGTTAAGGTTCATCAATATGGCTGGCTCCTCGAACCTGATTATAGCCTCCAGCTTCAATGGAGTCCCAAATCTTGAGGAATTAGTTCTTGCAGGGTGTTCAAATTTATGCGAGCTTCACCCATCCATTGGAAAACTGAAAAAGCTTAAACTTCTTGATCTAGAAGAATGCCAAGAACTAACTAATCTTCCAGACAAGTTTGAAATGGAGTCTCTTGTGACTCTTAATCTTACTTGTTGCTCAAAAGTCAAGAAAATTCCCGAATTTGTGGGAAACATGAAGCTTTTACAGAGACTTCTTTTGAAATGCACTGCTATTACAACGTTACCTTCATCTATTGAATGTTTGACTGATCTTAATATTTTGATCTTGCGGGATTGCAAACAATTAGTGTGTCTTCCTAACACCATTTGTAGTTTGACATCGCTTAAAAATCTTGATCTTTTTGGATGCTCAAAATTTGTCAACTTGCCAGAGAATCTGGGGAATCTTGAAGGCCTGGTTGAACTTTCTCTAAAAGGAACAGCAATAGAAGTGTTGCCATCATCCATTGGACGTTTGACTGCCCTCGAGTCTTTGGATATGACGGATTGCAAAAATCTTTTGTGTCATCCTAGCAACATTTGTAGTTTGAAGATGCTAAAAAATCTTTATCTTTCTGGATGCTCAAAATTTGTCAACTTACCAGGGAATCTAAGGAATCTCGAAGGCCTGTTTAATCTTTCTCTAAAAGGAACAGCAATAGAAGTGTTGCCATCATCTGTTGGATGTTTGACTGCCCTTCGTGAATTGAATCTAAGTGATTGCAAAAATCTTTTGTGTCTTCCTAGCAGCATTTGTAGTTTGAAGATGCTAAAATATCTTAATCTTTCTAGATGCTCAAAATTGGTCAACTTGCCAGAGAATCTAGGGAATCTCGAAGGTCTGTTTCATCTTTTTTTTAAAGGAATAGCAATAGAAGTGTTGCCATCATCCGTTGGACGTTTGACTGCCCTTCGGCATTTGGATTTAAGTGATTGTGAAAATCTTTTGTGTCTTCCTAGCAGCATTTGTAGTTTGAAGATGCTAAAAAATCTTTTTCTTTTTGGATGCTCAAAAGTTGTCAACATGCCAAAGAATCTGGGGAATCTCGAAGGCCTATGTTGTCTTTCTCTAAGAGGAACAGCAATAGAAGTGTTGCCATCATCCATTGGACGTTTGACTGCCCTTCGGGATTTGTATCTAGGTGATTGCAAAAATCTTTTGTGTCATCCTAGCAACATTTGTAGCTTGAAGATGCTAAAATGTCTTCATCTTTCTGGATCCTCAAAATTTGTCAACTTCCTAGAGAATCTGGGGAATCTCGAAGGCCTGGTTAGGCTTTCTCTAAGAGGAGCAGCAATAGAAGTGTTGCCATCATCTGTTGGACGTTTGACTACCCTTCGTGAATTGAATCTAAGTGATTGCAAAAATCTTTTGTGTCTTCCTAGCAGTATTTGTAGTTTGAAGATGCTAAAAAATCTATATCTTTTTGAATGCTCAAAATTTGTCAACTTGCCAGAGAATCTGGGGAATCTCAAAAGCCTGTTAGATCTTGCTCTAGAAGGAACAGCAATAGAAGTGATGCCATCATCCGTTGGACGTTTGACTGCCCTTAGGCATTTGAATCTAAGTGATTGCAAAAATCTTTTATGTCTTCCTAGCAGCATTTGTAGTTTGAAGATGCTAAAATATCTTAATCTTTCTAAATGCTCAAAATTTGTCAACTTGCCAGATAATCTGGGAAATCTCGAAGGCCTGGTTAAACTTTCTCTAAAAGGAACAGCTATAGAAGTGTTGCCGTTGGACGTTTGACTGCCCTTGAGTCTTTGGATATAAGGGATTGCAAAAATCTGGTGTGTCTTCCCGATAACATTGGGTGCTTATTCTCCTTAAGTGAGTTACGTCTTTGTGGAAATAATTTTGTTTCTCTTCCTGAAAGCATCTCTCTACTCTCTAGAATTACAAGGCTCAACTTGGATGGTTGCAAGAGTCTTCGATCGTTACCAGATATTCCGTCACAAGTTCATTATATAAATGTAAACAATTGTACCTCACTGGAGAGATTCCCAGAAAGCCCAAAAAATTGTCCCATCTGGGGTCGTCATTTTGATTTCTGTGTCGCGTGGGTCAATTGCTTCAATATTCAATTCTGTGTCAAGGTATTTCTCTCTCTGTTTTCTAAATATCATGTACTTGGGAAATTACCTAATATTCTTCTTCAATATATATCTATTTATTTAGCTATCTCTGTCTGTGTGTTGGTTTTAATTTTTTTATTATTATTTTTTATAATGTAATTTTCAACATCACGCTTTGTATGTTTCAGGGACTAATAAGTGGTAAATTAGTGGGGAGATTACCTTATATTCTTCCTGGAAAAGAAATTCCAAATGGGTTTGAAAAAGCGAACATACGTGATAGTTCAGTTTTGGCATCTCCGAGTTTCCACAGGTGCGATTATTCAGTGAACATGCAATTGCCTCGGTCGGGGTTTGATGAGTTGCGGGCAATTCTTTTGTGCATTGTTTTTGTACCCTGCGAGCATTATAATCACTCACATTATCTGATTGAAATCAAATCGAATAAAGTATGGTTTCAACGTATTGGGTCAGAATATGGTAAAATTGAATCGCATCACCTTGCGCTGAGCCTGCACTATTTGAATTTCTTCGATCTGGAAACC
>NW_027070523.1:58408-101024 GCF_002906115.3 Quercus suber | reverse complement strand
ATGAATGGAGAGGAGAAGCATTTTAAAGAGAAACCTTTTCCTTTAGCTATTATCCCCATTCCTATTCTAGTAAAGAAACATAATTTTTTCTATTACTTGTTAAGATGATAAGTTGTAATTATAAAAATAGTCACCAAAATATGACTTTTATAATATAAAAATTTATGAAAAAAAAAAAAAAAAAAAGTCGAAGAGAAATGAAAATCCTGGTCCCTAATTTATTAATTCCTACGTTGTATGTTGTTGTTATTTGGATGGTCATAAAATGGTGTGATGTTAAATTTAGATAGATTTATGTTGACAAGTATCCTTGTACACTCATTAAAATCCGGGCGTTTGGGTGTGCAATGGAAAATATTCCGAAGAACGATTTCCAGTGTTTTGTTATATTCTGAACATGCTATTTTCCTACAAATTTTTCACATTTCTCAGCCATTTTCCCATCTTCCAAACAAATTTTATATCAGAAAATCCACCACCAGTACACACCATCACCCAGAGAAAATCCACCACCACCCATGCACCAACACCCACAGAAAATCCACCACTATCCACACAAAACCCACCAAAACACCACCACCCACACCACCAGAACAACAACAAAAAATCAGAGATCAAAGAGAGAAAGATTGAGAGATTGAGGGAAAGAGAGATCGGTCTTCAGGGGCGACAACGATCTTCAGCAGCGGTGACGAGATCAATCTTGGGTGGGTCGGTTGTCAAGATTGGAGCTCAACCTGTACTCATCGGTGCATGGCTGGCAATCGGAGAGGTGGGTCTTGGGTGTTTGTGGATCGGTGATGAGGGAGGGGTGGGCTGAGATGAGGGATATGTAATGAGTGTTTGTGCCGGAGCTTGGCTGGACGGTGATGAAGGATCGGTGATGAGGGATCGGTGATGGGTGTTTGTGCCGGAGCTTGGCTGGGTGGTGATGAGGGATCGGTGATCGGTGCCGAAGCTTGGCTAGGCGAACCACCTATGCTCTCTCTTCTTGCTCTCTCCCTCTCTCTCTCTTTGTCTCTGAGGCCTGGAATTCGTTTGAAGGTAAAATAAAACCTGAAATGGTTTTACACCCGAAATGCCTTATTTTACAGTCAACGTAGAATACCAATTCCATTTGACCCAATTTTCAGTACCTACCAAACACACACCGCGGTGTAAAAGCATTTCCGAAAATCCTTTGAAGCCAAAACAAACGCAACCTAATAAAAACAAAGAATCAATTGTATTATAAAATTCAGTCTTAATGGGTGCCCCTCCTTCCTTTTTTTTTTTTTCATTAATTTTATTTTTATTTTTAGAAAAGACCTAATAACAGAAACCATAAGACAATTTCTTTTTCTTTTTCTTTTTTTTTAAAGACCTATTATCTTTTTTATTTTTTAAAAGACCTAAGACAAACTAGTGTTTACCACCAACTAATGTACTGTGAGTTTTTTATTTTTTATTTTTTTGCAAGATAATAAGTGACTATCAAATAATAGGTGTAACATGCTCACCATGTTTTCTATCAAGGTCCCAATGCTTAAAGGCACCTCTTTTTAGAATGTAATTCCTTTAGCTAGGGCCTGGTCAAGTCTTAATTGTTGGTAATACTGTGATTGCAATTCCCTTGGAATGTTTTCTAAAAAAATGGGATTAATTATGACTCATTGATACATCATTCGATTTCTCACTACCCATTATACTTCTTCACTCTCTTGGAGTAACAAGAAGAATTTTTCTTTAGCTGGTTTATTACAACTAAAACAAGACTGTTTCATTCAGCTAGTAACAAGTGTTCTGCCGCAACGATTCCATGTATCCTAGGCAAGTTCAGCAATATATTGGAAGAAAATTAGGAGAGTTTTATGGTCTGCTACTGACAAGAAGAAGAAGTATTGTTCTTAGTCTTGAAGAAGATCTTAATACTACACTTAAAAGATCTAAAAACTGGAGACGGGAAAAGCACTTCTTTGTGGTATGATATTTGACACCCCTTCAAATTTTGTGTCTTGATTCAAAAAAGATTCTTGCATGATGCTCCAACCAGTTAGTTGCCACAATCATCAAATTAATTTGGAGTTATCCAGTTGGTGGCTTTTTTGAGTATTCATCTTCTTCTTCTTCTTCTTCTTTTTTTTTGGTTGACTGGAAAAATTTTATTAAGAAGAGAGTTGAGAAACAACACCAACATCTTCCAAATTACATCCAAAAGATTCAAAGGAGCTGAGCTTGGGCCAAAGAAACCAAAGATGCTATTCAGCAAAGACTAGTGGGCCAATATATGGACAGCCCTATAGCAACTCTAGGGACCCAAAAAAGAGATAGGTCTATTTATAATTACAATTTACTAAACTTTTGATTTCAACTATAATGCTTACAGTTCTCCAAGGACAATGACACATGAAGATAGCCCTAGAAGGCTTGAATACAGGTTTTGCAATCACCCTCTATGCATGCCGTGGTCAGGTTGCAATGCATAGCCATGTAAACTGCATTTTCAAATCACCTCTACTTCTGCTTGGACAGCGACATTGTGATTCACAGCTTGAGTAAGGTCCAACTCAACTATTTACATTGTTTTGATAATGGTGGTCATGGCTAAAAGTTAAAGTTGGTATTTATAAATCTTCTACTAGGATAATGGCAATTAATAAGGCTAAATAGCTTGTCAATTAGCTATTATGTTGAACTTTTTATCAAAAAAAAAAAAAAAAAAAAAAGCTATTATGTCGAACTTGGACGTTCTAAAGTTATATTGTGTATTGAGATTAATCTTTGCTAAGAAAGCAACTGAGTTCTGAAAATCAATTCTTAATTTAGGTGAGCCTCACAGGAGTATTTGAATTGCAGTGGCAAATTAAATACTTGAACTTCTAAAATTAGTGGTGACCATATAGTGCTATTGCCTACTCAATAATTTGTATAATCAAAAATAAAAATTTGGAAATGTACAAATCAACCATGGTTTTCTTGGCATACATGGTGCACGATGTAAAAATCAAAATTTCTCATAATCTGTACAAAATAGTATAACATTCTTATTTATTTATCTTGCCTAATGCATAATATATATTTTATAGTAGTATTTTTTTTTTAATTATTGATAGGATCTAATGCATAATATTTTTTTTTTTTGACTTGCTAATGCAAATGTAGAGCCCATAATAGAAATTCTCATAAAATTCCTTACTCTCTTCCTCTGTAGTTTCAATAGGAAATAGAAAATAAAAATTCTAGTACCACAAAAAAATACATAATTTTTGCCGCAACTCTCCCTATGGTTGATTGTGATTAGAGAGAGAGAAAAAAAAGGGTCCACATGAAAGGGACAAGAAGCCAGTCACAATCTGTCACATAAAAAAACTATGGCAAAATTTGTGAATTTATTTGTGAGAACAGAATAACTCAATAGAAAATTGATCTAACACTTTTTGTCCTTTCTCCTCGCAACCAATTTGAATCTAATAAAAACTAGAACTCCCAAATAACAATTAAAGTTTTTGATAAATCTTTAGATAAAATTATTATTGAAAAACATGCAGTCTTAAATAGAATTACAACACTCAAAGGATAATTAAACGAATATAGATCATAAGCATTATGCTTATATGATCCAAATCCAACATTGACACACTCAAAAATACTTCTTAATGATAAGGATAAACCCTTATTCAAAATAGTAACAACTGAAAACAAAAGATAATTAACAGATAACAAAGGCTAAAGTGATCAGCAGAACTGCTGCATATCTGTCACCACTTAGTGGACTTTAGAGAGCATACAGTTTGTATGGCCGTGCGTAGCAGAAAGATAATAGCAGCACAGGTAGAAGCAGCTTTCCAAGGAGTGCTAAAATATTGACGCCACAATGTTGCCCTCCATCTATGCCAAGGTTTCTTATAGAATGCATTCAAATCTTTACATATTTTCGAGTAATCAGAGTTCATATAATCCTGTAAGATATTGGTGTTAAGATTTGAAAGTGCAGAAGTAGAGGAGATTTGAAAATGCAGTTTACATGGCTATGCATTGCAACCAGACCATGGTATGCATAGAGGGTGATTGCAAAACCTGTATTCAAGCCTTCTAGGGCTATCTTCATGTGTCATTCTTCCTTGGAGAATTGTAAGCAATATAGCTGAGATCAAGAGTTTAGTGAACTGTAATTATAATAGACCTATCTCTTTTGATTGGGTCCCCAGAGTTGCTAATAGGGCTGCCCATATATTGGCCCACTGGTATTTGCTGAATAGCATTTTTGGTTTCTTTGGCCCAAGCTTAGCTCCTCTGAATCTTTTGGATGTAATTTTGGAAGATGTTGGTGTTGTTTCTCAACTCTCTCCTCAATTAAATTTTTCCATTTAGCCAAAAAAAAAAAAAAAAATGAAGAAGAAGAAGAAGAAGAAGAAGAAGAAGAAGAAGAAGAGGAAGAAAAAAAAAATAAAGATGCAAACTCAAAAAAGCCACCACGTTGCGTTTGTTTTGGCTTCAAAGGATTTTCGGAAATGCTTTTACACCGCGGTGTGTGTTTGGTAGGTACTGAAAATTGGGTCAAATGGAATTGGTATTCTACGTTGACTGTAAAATAAGGCATTTCGGGTGTAAAACCATTTCAGGTTTTATTTTACCTTCAAACGAATTCCAGGCCTCAGAGACAAAGAGAGAGAGAGGGAGAGAGCAAGAAGAGAGAGCATAGGTGGTTCGCCTAGCCAAGCTTCGGCACCGATCACCGATCCCTCATCACCACCCAGCCAAGCTCCGGCACAAACACCATCACCGATCCCTCATCACCGATCCTTCATCACCGTCCAGCCAAGCTCCGGCACAAACACTCATTACATATCCCTCATCTCAGCCCACCCCTCCCTCATCACCGATCCACAAACACCCAAGACCCACCTCTCCGATTGCCAGCCATGCACCGATGAGTACAGGTTGAGCTCCAATCTTGACAACCGACCCACCCAAGATTGATCTCGTCACCGCTGCTGAAGATCGTTGTCGCCCCTGAAGACCGATCTCTCTTTCCCTCAATCTCTCAATCTTTCTCTCTTTGATCTCTGATTTTTGTTGTTGTTCTGGTGGTGTGGGTGGTGGTGTTTTTGTGGTTTTGTGTGGATAGTGGTGGATTTTCTGTGGGTGTTGGTGCATGGGTGGTGGTGGATTTTCTCTGGGTGATGGTGTGTACTGGTGGTGGATTTTCTGATATAAAATTTGTTTGGAAGATGGGAAAATGGCTGAGAAATGTGAAAAATTTGTAGGAAAATAGCATGTTCAGAATATAACAAACACTGGAAATCGTTCTTCGGAATATTTTCCATTGCACACCCAAACGCCCGGATTTTAATGAGTGTACAAGGATACTTGTCAACATAAATCTATCTAAATTTAACATCACACCATTTTATGACCATCCAAATAACAACAACATACAACGTAGGAATTAATAAATTAGGGACCAGGATTTTCATTTCTCTTCGACTTTTTTTTTTTTTTTTTTTCATAAATTTTTATATTATAAAAGTCATATTTTGGTGACTATTTTTATAATTACAACTTATCATCTTAACAAGTAATAGAAAAAATTATGTTTCTTTACTAGAATAGGAATGGGGATAATAGCTAAAGGAAAAGGTTTCTCTTTAAAATGCTTCTCCTCTCCATTCATAAAAAAAAAAAAAAGGCAAAAAACTCACAGTACATTAGTTGGTGGTAAACACTAGTTTGTCTTAGGTCTTAAAAAAAAAAAAAATTGTCTTATGGTTTCTGTTAATAGGTCTTTTTAAAAAATAAAAATAAAATTAATGAACAAAAAAGATAGGAGGGGTACCCATTAAAACTGAATTTTATAATACAATGGATTCTTTGTTTTTATTAGTTTTTGCTATTTTCCAAATGCAGGGAAGAATATTTTGAAGCCTCCTTAATGAGTGTACAAGGATACCCGTTAACATAAATCTATCTCAATTTAAGATCACATCATTTTATGACCATCCAAATAACAACAACATACAACGTAGGAATCAATAAATTAGGGACAAGAATTTTCATTTCTCTTTGAATTTTTTATTCAAAAATTTTTATATTATGAAAGTCATATTTTGGTGACTATTTTTATAATTACAACTATCATCTTAACAAGTAACAAAAAAAATTGTGTTTCTAGTGTTTCTTTACTAGCATAGGAATAAGGATAATAGCTAAAGGAAAAGGTTTCTCTTTAAAATGCTTCTCCTCTCCATTCATGCAATTAATAAGGCTAAATAGCTTGCCGATTAGCTATTATGTTGAACCTGGACGTTCTAAAGTTATATTGACTATTGAGAATCTTTGCTAAGAAAGCAGCTGAGTTTTGAAAATCAATTCTTAATTTAGGTGAGCCTCATGGGAGTATTTGAATTGCAGTGGCAAATCAAATACTTGAACTTCTGAAATCAGTGGTGACCATAAAGTGCTATTGCCTACTCAATAATTTGTAATCAAAAATAAAAATTTGGAAATGTACAAATCAGCCACGGTTTTCTTGGCATACATGGTGCATGATGTACAAATCAAAATTTCCCAAAATCTGTACAAAATATAACATGCTTATTTATTTATCTTGCCTAATGCATAGTAAATATTTTATAGTATTTTTTTTTTTTATTGATAGGACCTAGTGCATTATATTTGTTTTTGACTTGCTAATGCAAATGTAGACATCAGTATAAAAATTCTCATAAAATTCCTTACTTTCCACTTCAGATATTTTCATCAGTGATGTATCCCTTTGCAATGGACAATACTCTCTTCCTCTGTAGTTTCAATAGGAAATAGAAAACAAAAATTCTAGTACCACAAAAAAATACACAATTTTTGCCACAACTCTTCATGTGGTTGATTGTGATTAGGGAAAAAAAAATGGGTCTATGTAAAAGTGACAAGAAGCCGGTCACAATTTTGTCCTTTCTCCTTGCAACTAATTTGAATCTCTGATAAAAACCAAAACTCCCAAATAACAATTAAAGTTTCTGATAATTTTTCAAATAAAATAATTATTGGAAAACATGCAGTCTTGAATAGAATTATTACAAAACTCAAAGGATAATTAAACGGATATAGATTAGCATATCTGAGCCAATTCCAACATGCACTAACACACTCAAAAAGACTTCCTAATGATAAGGACGAACCCTTATTCAAAACAATAACAACTAAAAACAAAAGATAATTAACAGATAACAAAGGCTAAAGTGATCAGTAGAACTGCTGCATATTTGTCACCACTTAGTGGACTTTAGAGAGCATACAGTTTGTATGGTCGTGAGCCCAAGAAGGATAATAGCACCACTGGTAGAAGCAGCTCTCCAAGGAGTGCTAAAATATTGACGCCATAACGTTTCCCTCCATCTATGCCACGGTGCCCTCCATCCATACCAAAGTTGCTCATAGGATGCATTCAAATCTTCACATATTTTCAAGTATTCTTTATTCATATAATCCCCTAAGATTTTGGTGTTAAGATTGTTGATAGCTGATGCTGCTACATTGCTGTCACCAAGGTAATAAACAAGGATTCCCTTATCACAAAGTAAATCTACATCTTTGGAAGTTTTGATAAGGAAATTCAAGATGACAAAGAAATCCGTAACATATGCATGCCCTACATAAAGGGATTGCTCTAATGCAATAATGTTTCGAATAAGACGTATTTTCTCATCATTTAATGCAATGCATGGGATTTCCAACAGTCCATTCTTTAAATCGAACCTTATGTCAAGAAAGCGTCTATTCCCTCTATAACGTCTCATATTCTCATCAAACTCAACTCCCTTAAACTTGACTCCTGCCTCTTGCAGCTGGGTTGCAGAGTATGACAGTTTAGCCACTCCAGATCTTCTATCCGGTAATTGTTCACTTAGATAAAACAATCTAACCAGATCTGTGAAGTGTTCAATTTTCTCATTGAAATACCCAAGCTCCTTCATTTGAAAGTTGTAACATTGAAAGAAACCAAAAGCAAGATACCTTAAAGGAAGGTGATTTATCTCTAAGTCATCTGGAAAGGTTGCTAGATTGAACAACATCTCTAAAACAAAAAAGGGAAGCTGATTTTCAAGTAATACCAAGTCAAATTTCAAAATTGGACGCATCCATTCCGCTATCATATGATCGTTCCCTACCAAACGTGGGTCAGAATCTCTCAAGAAGTACTCAAGAATGAACATCCCATCCACCCGAATCATTGTCACAAAATCATCACTGCTTATGCTGGACAAAATAGTCTCTACATAGTAAGAGCGAATTTCGCCTTCCCTCCTTCTTATTTTGTCTTCTAAATTCAGCAAGTTTATGTTAGCCCGTTGCATGAAACGCTCACAAAACAAAACTTTGTACTTTTTCATGGTTTGTAATTTTACATTGGAGTGGTGAATAGGGCCAATAGAAATAAGTAGAGGAGTGAAGGCTTGCTCATCCAGTTTGCGAAGGTGATCTGGAACATTGATCAAACCCCCAGTTGAGAATTGCTGTGTCGAACCTCCAGATATTGTTGACATTTCCAAATTTTCAATTCCATTTGCCGTTGAAGAGCCTCCTGTCTATCAAGATAAGAGCCACTATGAATTAAAACGCTAGGTGAGGAACCGTGTGAAGTACAACACGCTATAATTTGACTTCAAAGTTCATTTTATTGCACCATCTTCTAATATGTTGAAATGCACTGCTATTACAAGAATAATGATCATTTTATATATTTAATGTTTATAAAAATTTTTATAAAAAAATAAATAAATTTAATCATCCTCCTTCATTGTCTTGTAAAACTGATCACATAAAAGATTTGTGAATATTTAAACTAGATGACAATAGTAATTAATTTTGAATGAAGAATTTTAAAATGGTTTCTTTTGAAACAATAATTAATAGAACAAATAATTTTGGTACTCAAATCATTTCATTTCATTTTTTTAATAGATAATTTCATTTTTAGTTTGATAGAGACGTACAGTAATTAAATAGCTAGATTGAATTGTTTCATTTTAGTAGGTAAAAGAAGGTACTTTTTGATATATTTATATACATACCAGGGCCGGCCTGGACATTTTGGGCCTAAGACGACAACTAAAATGGGGTCTTTTTATATTTATGTATTAATTAAATTATTATTTATTTAATATTTTTATATTATAATATATTTCATTTAAAATTTATGTTTCTTGCCTTTTAAGATGTAGATTAACTAATTAAATTTTTGTATTCAAATTCTTCTAACATGTATTTTTCAATTAATAATATAGCTAATCCACTTAATTTTTCTTGGGACATTGTTAATCTTAGATATCATTTTATTGAATTTAATTTTGAAAGACTTCTTTCTACATAAGCAACTGTAACATATATTCTTAGTAAAATTTTATAAACAATGCATGTATTTGGACATGATTGTGGCTATTTTCGTTATTATCTTTCAAATTTTCAATTGTATTATTTTGTCATCTTCTAACTCTTTTTGGTGAACTTCTTCTTCATTTATGAGATCTTCATCATTATTTTCATTTTTTTCTAAATTATTTTGAAGTTCATTATCAAGATTTGTTGTATTGCAAAATTGAATATCTCGGTTATTTTAATTGTTATCTTGCAATTCTTCTTCATGTTTTATTTTGTTTTTCCTTTTAGTATTATTATTTCATTTCGTTGTTTGTTTTTTGGATTGAATTATTATTATTATTATTATTTGCTTTAGTCTTGTGTAGTCCGTGACACTATAGTACTATAGTAACTACTAAATACACAACAAAACGCACAAAAAAATAATAATAAAATACAAGATTAAAAGAAAGAAAGAAAGAATTTTATCTAGTTATTTTGTGAGTAATTTTTTTAGACTGGATTTGTATTTTATCTAGTTATTAATTTCGGTTTTTCTAAAGATTAATGATATAGTTTTTGGGACTTTAGACCAAAGAATCTTCTTATTGTTCGTGGGTCAAAAGGATGGATCAGATTTTTTTTTTTGGTTTCATCATGAACCAATTTTTCTGTTGTTGTTCTAATACCCCTTTTTAACAAAATTTTGGCGCCCACCTTCCACTTGAGGGCCTTAGGCAATGACCTAAGTGACTAGTGGAAGGGCCGGCCTTGATTACATACTTTCTACTTCCTATTACAGTTTTTGTTATTGTGATACTATGAAATTTTTTAATGTTTTATCAAAATTTATTCATTATGGAAATATATTGAAAATGCGCAATTTTTTTTTTCTTTTAATGGGAATTTGCTATTGTTCAATAAATTTCTCATTGAAGTTTGTCTTTGTATTTGAGTTAAATTCTAGAATTCTCAGAGAATTTTAAAATCGGAAGTAACTTTAATTAGGTTGAAAGTAGTTTTAACATATGGGAAAAGTTATTGGATGCCCTAAGGGCTTGTTATAGGCAACATTTTTAGAAACATTTTATAGGAAAAGAAAAGGCAAAAATACCATTTTGGTCCATACATTTTGATAGCTGTCAATTTGATCCCTATTATTTTTAACTTGCAGCCAATTTGATCCCTACCATTAACTCACTAATGGAATATACCTACGTGGCAAATGGTTTGCATTATTGGTGCACACATGGCTAATATAATAATAAAAAAAAACATTTAATTTCCACTAAAAAAGGCCACATAAACAAATTTTAAAATAGAAAAATCTACCTCAGAATATAAAAAGTTTAAAATAATGAATTTATATATATTTTTTAAAAAGAACCCAAATTTTCTTGAATGTTCTTGGCAACCAAAAATTGCAATTTAGAAAAACACAAAAACCCAGCAGCCACCACAATCACTACCGCCACTTCCACTGCCACTCTCCTTTACCTACACCTACTATCCAAAGAATACCAAATACAGATCCAAATTATGCGATGAAATGCCACTAAGAAAATTCTCAAACATTACCGAACACATTAAAAATAATAATAATCGCTGACTAGCTTTCATAGAAGCATCTCCTGAGCAATGTGTGTGAGATTTAAAGTTTAAATGAGACATAGGTCCACTCTATAGAGAGTAGGAACAAGGTAGTGGAGTTAAAAAACAGACCTGTTCTCAAGAACTTAAAAATTTGAAACACAGAGCCACTCTCTTTCTCTGTCAAAGTATTTCAAGAAAATTTAAAGGTTTTTCATATTGGGTTCAGTGGAGTTAGATTTTAACAAGACACAGGACTCTCTCTCTCTCTCTCTTTCTTGCACAAACCCACACTCTCGTTCAAGAGAGTCCATTCAAACTTGAGAGCTTTCCTTAGATCCGAATATGATCTTCGCCATTTGTGAACGAGAAACCTATCTAGTAAAAGCTATTCATTTTTTAACTCTTTTAAATTACTCAACTGGGTTTTGTGTTTAGTTGCCAAGAAAATTCAAGAAAAGTTGGGATATTTTTTTTTTTTTTTTCATTCATTTAGTTCTTTAATTAATTCACTTAATTCTTTAAATTCATAAATTTTTTTTAAGAGGTGGATTTTTTTTTTAAATGGTTGACTTGGCTTTTTTTTTTTTTTAGTAGCAATTAATTATTATTATTTTATTATGTTAGCCATGTGTGCACCAATCATGCAATCCGTTTGCCATATAGGCATTTTTCGTTAGTAAGTTAAATGTAGGAACTAAATTGATTGTAAGTTGAAAATAACATGGACCAAATTGATCGATACCAAAATGTAAGGTCTAAATTGATTGTAACCTCAAAATGTAGGGACTAAAATGGTATTTTCGCCAAAAAAAAAAAAAAAGTAACTAATTTTTTTGACAACATTTTATACGGGTGTTAATTGGACCCTTAACATACAAGCAAATTGAAAGTATTAAAAATTGTACAAATACTTGATATAAGATTCGAGTAGATTGACTATAATTAAAGAAAAGCATAAAATTAATGTTGATTAGCTTAATTGTTGAACTTTCACTTTAATTATGTATAGATTAATAATATCCTTGCAAATTTTTTTTAATTGAAAAAAAAAGTAGAAGAGGGAGACCGAAATGAAATCAATATAGATAAACCACATTTAACAATTGATTATCACAAATAACTTAAAATTTATTTAAAAAATCATAAAATATAATAGCAAGGAAATCAATTTCATACCAAAAATGTTTCAGATTTACCGCTATATATATTTATATATATAGTTAAAATAAAATTATTTTAATAATTAAAAATTTACTAAACCAAATGTAAATAGGTTTTGCAAAAATTCTGTAGATACTATAGATTCTATTGCATAATATCTATAAATTGATATGTGATGATAAATGTGATTGAAAAATGTGTATATATATACACACTAAACTATCTAGCTATCCAAATCTGATCTTAAGTGATGAGGATGAGACCCCCTTTGCTAGGCATGGGCCACTCATCAGGCCTGATGTAGAAGATGTAGCAGTCCTGAGAGCTTTTTGGGAGCACTGCTCTATTGGCTTCCTTTTGGATTATCGAAAGTTTTAAGTGAGTTATATACAGAACATTATTAATGCTGCATGGAGAATCGGAGGTAAGGTTTCTGTTGTGGTTCGAGAATCATATTTTTATATAGTTCATTTTGAACACACAAAGGACCTTAACCATATCTGTAGTGAGGGACCTTGGTCTGTTGAAGGTTTTTTATTTGTATTGGAGAAGTGGAGGCCCAATCTGGTAATTAATAGACTTTAATTAAACTATATCTCAACTTGGGTTCAATTGCATGGGTTACCTCTTAAATATCAATACCTTAAGCTAGCAGAATAGATGAGTCAATTGATGGGAATAGTAGAAAGGGTTGATTGGGAGGATATAATACCTAGAAATATTAGGTTTATGTGTATTAAGGTGAGAGTGGATCCTTGGTTGCCTGTCACTGCTAGGTTCATGCTAAGAATAGATGAGGGATCAAGCATATGGATTCATTATAGATACGAGAGAGTTCACAAGCTATGTACTAGATGTGGACTGATTGGTCACACATGCAGGCAATGTACCCATAGTATGGATGATGTTGAAAGGATGCTATATAGACAGAGTCAGGATTCAAGATCTTCACCAAGTGCAGTACAGGTTTGATGCACTGCAACCACAATTTACTAATGAGTTGAGAGCATTCCATACGAAGAGGTGGACAACCCAGGTCAGGTTTGGACACCTAAACCAGAATCATGGACATGCAAGTGCTGGTGAGGTCTTCCCTAAGCACCTTGACCACAGTACCCCAAGCTCACCAAACACAGCTCATGAAATAGCTCCTAGACCCACTGACCTTCCTGCTACCAATAATAATAACATCCCTCTAGACAATCAACACCACACTGATAGCTACCCAACTTATAACTGTTAGAAATACTGAATGTAATAGTATTGTATTTCTTGATTAAAGAATATACATGGATGCCTTTATATAGGAGGCATATGTGTGTAGTACAAGATGTGTGCTATACAAGTAATCTAACTGGGCCTAAAGCCCACTATATTATACACGTTAACAGCCCCCCTCAAACTCAAGGTGGATGTAAAACCAGCTTGAGGTTGTTAACCAAAGTATAAAGGTGTCCTTTAGGATGTGACTTGGTGAAAATATCTGCAATTTGATCTTTAGAGGAGACTGAGATCAGCTTGAGAGCACCATGGACAAGATGAAAACGGATAAAATGACAATCGATCTCGATGTGTTTAGTCCGTTCATGGAAGACATTATTGTGAGCAATATGAATAGTACTTTGGTTGTCACAATAAAGAGGAGTAGCAGAGGATGTAGACACACTAAAGTCTTTGAGAAACCATCGTAGCCAAAGGAGCTCAGATGTGGTATCAGCAAGGGCACGATATTCTGCTTCAGTACTGGAGTGGGCCACATGAGTTTGTTTCTTACTTCGCCAAGAAATCAAAGAAGAACTAAGAAGAAAGCAATAACCAGTAGTGGACCTAGATTAGTGGGATCTCCTGCCCAATCCGCATCAGAAAATGCACGGAGAATAGGAGGAGACTGATTAGAGTAGAAAAGACCATGGAAGAGAGTACCCTTTAGGTATCAAAGAATGCGCAGAACAGCAACATAGTGAGTCAATCGTGGTGCAGATAGATACTAGCTCACCTGGTGAACAGCATAGGAAATGTCTGGACAAGTGACAGTGAGATAAACTAAGTTGCCAACCAAGCGTCTGTAAAGAGAGGGATTAAACAATGGTTTCCCCCCCTGAGGTAGTCAGATGCGCATTAAGCTTAACTGGAGTGTCAACAGTCTTGCTATCAGTGAGTCCAGCTCGAGACAAGAGTTCAGAGGCATACTTGGCTTAAGTAATATAGAGTCCATCTGTAGAATGAGTGATTTCAAAATCCAAGAAATAGCTGAGATGTCCAAGATCTTTCATCTCAAACTGCTGATTGAGAAAAGCCTTGAGTTCTTGAATGCCACTGAGGTCACCCCCAGTTATGATCATATCATCCACATATAGGAGAAGTAAAATAGTGCCTTTGCCAGTGCGACGAAGAAATAAGGCAGAATCATAATGACTGGCCATGTAACCCAAGCGAGAGATGGTAGAGCTGAATTTGGTAAACCAAGCTCGTGGAGCTTGTTTAAGGCCATAAAGTGCACGTCGAAGGTGACAACCCTTGTTTGAGTCAACAGAGAGACCAAGAGGAGGTTGCATATACACTTCTTCACTTAAATCCCCATTAAGGAATGCATTTTTGACATCCATCTGAAAAATGTCCTATTTACTAGCAGCAGCAACAACTAAGAGGGCATGAATAGATGAGATACGAGCAATCAGAGCAAAGGTCTCTTCATAATTAATCTCATACTCTTGTGTAAAACCTTTTGTAACAAGACGAGATTTGTAACGCTCAATGGATCCATCAGAGCGAGTCTTAATCTTGTAGATCCACTTACAACCAACCACAGATTTTCCAGGAGGAAATGTCACCAAATCCCAAGTATAGTTTTTAGATAATGCAACAAGTTCCTCTTTCATTGCAATCTGTCATAAAGGGTCAGTGGAAGCCTCACGATAGGTGTGAGGCTCGTGTAGTGTAGCAAGGGCAGTGTAACAATGATAGTCAAGTAAATGTGCAGGAATAGATCTTACCCGAGTTGAGTGACGAGGTAGAATGTCTTGTGCAAGATCTTCAGGCGGAGTAGGAGCAAGAGACCCAAGCTCAGGATTGGGGTTGGGTAGCTCGTCTTCAACTTGTTCATCTTCCACCTGTTTATTAAAGGGTGAACTAGGAAAGAGATCAGTGATATCTGGTGGTTGGACAGAGAAGTTTACAGCAACAGAATTAGGAGCAACTAAGGAGGATCAGGAGCAGCTACAGAAGGAATATGTGCCTTATCTGGAAAAAGATCTAAGACAGAAGAGGAAGACAGGGAAGCACTGAAAGAGAGAGCTCGACAAAAAGGCGATGTTCTCAAAAAACAACATTGCGGGAGATACGAAGACGATGAGAGACAGGATCATAACACCTATACCCCTTTTGAGTTTTGCCATAGCCAAGAAAACAACAAAGCCTTGATCGAGGCTCGAGTTTGTTATGTTCATGTGGCTGAAGAAGAACGAAACAAGCAAAATTGAAGGAGCGAAGGTGGCGATAGTCTAGAGGTGACCCAAAAATGCGCTCATATGGAGTTTGATTTTGGATAACAGGACTCGAAATGTGATTAATAGTATGAACAGCATGAAGAGCAGCTTCACCCCAAAAAGGAGCAGAAACTTTGGCAGAGAGAAGGAGAGCATGAACAGTATCAAGAATATGACGAAGTTTTTGTTTGGCTCTACCATTTTGCTGAGAGGTACCTAGACAAGTTAGTTGATGAATAGTGCCATAGGAATGCAAAATAGCTTGGAAAACATATTGAGTGTATTCAAGAGAATTATCAGATCGAAAATTTTGATGCGTCTGGAAAATTGAGTTTCAACCATTTTTGCAAAATTAGAATATACTTCCAATAATTTAGAACGATGTTTCATATTAAAAATCCAGCTATAGCGAGAGTAATCATCAACAAAGACAACAAAATATCTAGACCCACCAATACTAGAGACAAAGGATGGCCCCTAAACATCAGAATGAATAAGGTGAAAGATATCAGTGGATATTGATTCACTAGTATTGAAAGGCAAAGCTGGTTGTTTTCCTAACTGACATGAATCACAATCAAAATTTTCTGTAGACACTGAACCTAACAAACCTCTAGAAGCCAATTGTTGTACCCGAGAGGAAGATGCATGACCAAGTCGAGCATGCTAAAGTGTAAGGGAAGGAGTGGAAGAAACTGCAGCAGCTGCAGCAACAGAAATAGGAGCAACAAGTGGAAGACGAAGGTTGTCTACGGAAAACATACACCCAACTTTGGGACCAGTCCCAAGCTCTTGTCCCGTCTTAGGATCCTACACAATACACTCAGAATAATCAAAGGTAATGCGATAACCCAACTCAGCTAATTGTCTCATAGAAAATAAATTATAAGAAAGGTCAGGAACATTAAAGATTCCAGAAACCGAGAGGTTGGAGGTTGAAACTAAACCTATATTATAACCAGACATTGTGGAACCATTTGCTGTGCGAATATTAAGAGGGTGCAGTGCAGGTTTAAAGTCAGAAAATAATGACGAATGAGGTGTCATGTGATTGCAACAAGCAGAATCCATAAGCCAAGAGGTAGGAGACATACCAAATAAAACTGAGAGAGAAGAGAAATAAGATGCATTATCAACCATATAAATGACATTGGTGATGATATTTATAAGGTCATCTCTAGAAATGGAGAAAGTGGATCCAGAAGACTTAGACTGTGCAGAGACAGGACCCATTAGTCGGACACTCTTAGTGTTAGCAACAGTAGCAGCAGAAATTGAAATAGCTAATTTGTTGCGATGATAGCAAGTTTCAATATTGTGGCCAAAACGTTTGCAAAATTTGCAAAAACGTTTGATGGATTGGTAGCGATGATTGTTGCAATAAGAATAAGATCTATCCTTATTCTTCATTTAGAAGCAAAATATGCAAAAATGAAATCTACACGAAAAACTAGGTAAGGAGCACCTGGACTGAAAAAAGTCAACTTTAAAAAAGTCAACGATCAACAGCGCAGTAAGCTAACTAGGATGACGTAAGCAAGATGATGTAAGCGGCTGACTGTGATGACGTAAGCAATGACGTAGCGTGATGACGTCACTTAGGGCTGATGTCAGCAGGTGCAGATTTGGCGAGTGGAAGCGCATGTGGGCGCATGGCGGCGACATACGGCGTGTGGCGGCGCGTGATCTTGGGTACAGATTCTTTGGGTGGCACGTGGGACCTCTAATGGTGGTCAGGTTTTCATTGAATGGTAGATCGGCGGTGGACGATCTTAGTGATGCCTTCAAAAACACAATCGGAGCAAGGATCACGGCGGCGACGGTATGGCAATGGTCTCGAGACTCTAAACAACGGCGGCTGCAGGTCCGAACCAGAGACGATGACTGAGATGCGTTAGAGGTTTAACGGCGAATGGCTACAACAACAGTTGTAACAGCGGAAGCAATTGTGAGTTTGGAATAACACTAATAGAGACAAGACTGCAATGAAGAAGTCAGAGCGATGGCTCTAATACCATGTTAAAAATACTGAATGTAATAGTATTGTATTTCTTGATTAAAGAATACACATGGATGCCTTTATATAGGAGGCATAAAGGTGTAGTACAAGTAAAGTGTAGTACAAGATGTGTGCTATACAAGTAATCTAACTGGGCCTAAAGCCCACTATATTATACACGTTAACAATAACAATGAATCAACCCGTAATGCGGTAATCAACCTCTTGAACCTAAACACCAAAACAGTACCACCCACTCCAGCAAACTCTATAACATCATTAAACTCATTCTCTAGCAATCTATCTAATGGTAGCTCAATCCACTGAGCCTAACTTCTGTGAACCTTACCCCACCATGCAATAGAACCACCTTGGATACGACCTGAAAATTCAAACCTTGGATACCACCTGAAAATTCAAACCTAAAGTGGGCATGGATAAAGGGAAATGGTCCATAAATCACCAATGGACAGTGCCACTCATCTTAGACAGTTTAAATGAGGAAAGGCCTAAGATTTTGCAAAGTAATACCTAGAGGAAAGGCTACATACCAAAATCTCTAAACTCCTTCACAGATTCCTTTGTTCAAAGGGTAAACTGCGAAAGATTTAATTTCAAATTGGGGAGCTCCAGTACTGGGCTGAACCTTGTCCCCTCACATAATGTGGAAGCCTAACATGGGAGCACTGAGCCAGAGTCTACAATTAATCTTCAGAAGGGCCAAGAATCCAAGGCCTAGGCTCCAAACCAACATGCAACCCCCCCTGCCATCTCTCAAACCCGAAATATAGATAAGGAAAAAGACCTCACTTCTCTTGAATTACTTTCTCTTGGCCCAGGCCCTCCTCCATTACAAAGCCCAAAAATAGATGCCTTTTAAAACCCTCTCCTTAATCCTATTGGAATATCCACCTCAATTTTGAATGCTAGAAGCCCCTCAGACAGTTCCAAAAAGAGACTTAGAAAAGAAATTGAGAAATCTGGGAGGAATATAAAATAGAGACTATTCTTTTCCAACTTGAGGAGAAGATTTGGGAGTGGAAGGTCTTGGATTTAATTGATTGGCCGAATCATCAGTGGGACAAAGAAAGATTCACAACCATGTTCCATCCATTTGATGCAGAAGCTATTCTTCAAGTCCCTTTGAGTAGGCGGGTTGTGCAAGATGTGATGGTGTGGTCTTTTTCAAAGAAGGGCAATTACATAGTAAAGTCCGGGTATTATGTGGCAAAGCAGTTAAGGATGGAAGAGAGCAATATGGGGGAGACATTGATGCAAAGAACAAATAGGGCACTCTGGTCACGTATTTGGAAGGCCAATGTTCCTAACAAGATTAAAATTTTCTCATGGAGAGTATGTCTTAACATTTTGCCTACACAAGAAAACTTGGTACGCAGAAGGGTGGTGGAGGAGGCATGGTGCTACTTCTGTCAAAATGAGGCTGAATCAGTCTTGCATGTGCTTTGGGGTTATGGGGCAGCATAGGATGTTTGGGTTGGGAGTTCAAGTCGATTTCAAAAATCAGGTATTGCGTAGGTTGATTTTCTATAGTTGGTTATAGGTCTAATGCTGAAGCTTTCAGGGGAGGAATGGGATCTGTTTTGGGTCACTTGTTGGCAAATATGGCATCAGCGGAACACAGTCATGCACGGGGGTGTATTCCAGCATCCTTCAAGGTCGTCTTAGCGAGCATTGGATTATTTTAGGGAGTATACTGAAGCACAAGATCAGTTGAGGGTGCCAGCTCCAATTCAAACTCCAACGCAGCAGACATGGCAGCCGCTACAGGGAAATTTATTCTAGTTGAATTTCGATGGCGCTTGCTTCAATAAGGGACTGCTTCGAGCTAAGGGGTTGTGATTAGAAATGAAAAGGACGAAGTAATGTATGCTCTTCTTGCAAAGGGCGGTGCTGTAAGGGATAGTAAAGAGGTGGAAGTGATGGCATGTCGCAAAGCCCTCGAGTTTGCAATAGACGCTGGCTTCATGGAGATAATTTTGGAAGGTGATAGTGCTTTGGTGATGCAAACGGTTTCTCAAGCTCAACCGAACCTCTCGCGGCTTGGATTAATTTATGAGGATATTTGGTGCTTGGCTGCAAGTTTTAGATCCATTTCGACTAATAGTGTTAGGCGCAATGCAAATAGTGTCGCTCATGCTTATGCTAGATTTGCTAGATTAATTGATGATGAAATTGTATGGATGGAGGAGGATCCTCCACCTGTGGTGGATGCTTTGTATTTGGATTCTAGTCTTCTAAATTAATGAAAATTGTTTGGTTCGGCTTCAAAAAAAAAAAAAAATATATATATATATATATATTGTAGGTAAGGATAGCTATTATGCCTATTTATATTTATTTTAATTTAGTGAACATTTTATGAAATTTTTATGAGAAAAGAAGAAAAAAATGGATTTTTTGATTTTTTTTTCTTCTATTTCACTAAAATTTGTATCAAACTTTCTTCAAATAGTTTATTGACAATTTTTTTAAGGGCACTTCACTAACCGGACCCTTAAAATAAAATGATCAATGGTTCTAATGTATTTTCACAGTATATTAATCTACCAAGAATCTTCTAGTGAACAAAATTGTGTTTGTAGGACTCGAGACCAGATCAATTTCCTTCCAAGTATATCCATTTCATTGAACCGAGGCACATTGGATATTGATCTTTTTAGGTCATTTGACAAAACATTTCTACTCTTACATTTTTATTTATTTATTAATAAAACATATGATAGAAAATATGCAGTACTGTTTTCTTTTGCAACTTCAATTTTTTTGTAGGCCATTTTTAATCAACTTCTTATTTTTTTTGTCTAAAGGCCAATGTAAAGAAGATAATAATATTTTGACCAATTTTTATATACCCTTACTTCTTGCTTTTTGAATTATTTGACTTTTGCTAATTTTGTCATATTCATTATCAAATATAAGTAATTAAGCCATGCAAATATAATAAATATGGTTTTTTTTTTTTTTGGTAAGATTGTAAGATTTTATTTTAATATTACACATTTGCAAACTACTGATACTATCAAAAGTTTTATGAGACTAGCTCCAAAAAATGAACACCAAAATAGCCTTGAAATCATATGTTAGTGTCCGGATTTGTTCATTTTTTAAAGCTAGCCTCATGAAACTTTTGGCTATATCAATAGTTTATAAATGTATAATATTAGTGGACAAACATGTGAATCTCAAATTGGGATGGATGGAAAACTACGACATTAAACACCCCCCCCCCAAGAAAAAAAAAAAAAGAAAAAAAAAAGAGTTTCATGCACGCGCTTGCGCATGTGATGAGGCTAGTAATATTTAACAAAACTAACAAAATAATTAAATTAACATATATTTATAGCATACACATTCAAATTGATTAAATTCAAAAGTGATAATACATTATATTAGAGCCAAAATAATAATTTCTTTTGCACTGACTATTTTGTATACAAAAATCTTCTCAATGGTTAAGCGTTTTCCTATCAAAATTGGTAAGTCTTTTAACAAAATTTATAATTTTCTAAGTTGAATTATTTATATTGTGTATTGTACTTTCTCAACTACATATATTATGAATTATTATGACAGAAAATTCAGCAAATAATTGTTGTATGGAACAGCTTATCAAGATTTAGAATAAAAAATAGATAATTTCGGCAAAGATTTAATTAAATAAATAGATAGACAGACAATTGGAACTAAACGAGGAAATATTATATTATGAAAGCATACCTCAGTTATACTTGTAGACATATTGTGTAGCACTAGCACTTGCGGCCGAAGGCGAAATAGGAGTTCCGGACGGAGATGCGATTTGTGGGAAAGGAAAAACAAGAATAATGAGAACAGAGATTAACAGAGGTACAGTGAGATTGTGAGATACTATAAAAGACCACTGCAACTATTACTTCATTTCTTCTCCTGTGAAGTGTGAACTTAAGTCACATTTTCTCCTGCCTTTTTGTATCAACTTCACCCAGCCGGGCAGTTGGCACTCTGCAGGTTAGGTATAGCACGATGATACACTTAATGTGTTGTTTACAGCTAACATTATCCTTCACACCCCCTTTTCTTTTTCTTTTTTTAATACATTTTAATAATTTGATAATTTAGAGTATTTGAATTTTGAATATATGTGACAAATGCATACTAATTAAGTTACATAAATCTTGATTTTTAATTTGAAAAAAAAAATAGTCTTGCATGGATGATATGATTGAAAAATATATACTTTAAAAATAAAATTAAATTGCAAACTTTTAAACTTAAAAGAGGCAACAGATAAATAATTGATAATAGTGAAATAAATTAAGTTGTTGGGAATCAATTATCAAATGGAATAAATTATGAATGTGAAGAGTTCATATGTTGAAGAGCTTTTTTTTTTTTTTTTTTTTTTGAGGGTCATGTGTTGAAGAGTTGGATTGCATAAAATTCAATTCTTCAAGATCCAAATTCCGCCTTTTTTTTTTTTTTTTTTCTTTCAAAGCGAATCTAAATATGGAACATCCATATTCTCCTTTTTAATTTGGAATTTGATTTTTCAAGATCCAGATTCTCATTATTTTCTCTCATATTTATTCTACAGTAATTTAAAAACTTGGTCTTAAGCTTTACGCTGTATTTCAATTTAGTCACTGACATTTTAAATGTGTTAATTTGGCCTTTGGTATTACGTCAAAATAGTCACCGCCGTCAAATTATGGATGAAAAATGTTGATGTAACTAATAGTCAAAATAGAATATTAATTGAATGACACATAGACATCTATGTGGATTGCCATGTCAACATCACCTAAATTCCAAAAAAAAAAAAACCAAACAAAAACTTAAGATAAATTGCAAATTACACTTATTAAATTTGGGGTTGTTTCAATTTTACACCCCAAAATTTCAAAATTTTGATTTTACACTCTAATGTTTGGTTTTGTTAACAATTCACACCCTTCTTGCAGTTAGTTTCTACTGTTAAGTGATATATCATATACTGGCGTGTTTTATTTTGTGCCGAATCAGCCCCAAATGACACTGTTTCAGTGAAAAATAAGAGAACACCTGGCACAATTAAAACCACGTCGTTTAGCCCAAAGTAAAAACATAAAACTCAAGTTTAATTATATGACACTGTTTTCAGCTAAACTCAAAAATCAAAACCGAAACCTCACGACCACCCTAACCCAACTCCCTCACCCTTACAACCTTAGCCCCCTAACCCAGCTCTACGGCTCCTGTGAACCCAGAGACCAGAACTTCCGCTCACATCCATCGTGAACCCAGACCATCGCCTCCATCATCAAAGGCTCTAGGCGACGCTGAGGTCAGTTTTCTTCTCTTCTTTTTAGCTCTCTTTCTCTCTTTTTTTTTTTTGGATTTTTGGAGTTTTTTTTTATTTTTTTTATTGGGTTTGTTGGATTTTTTTTTTTTTTCATGTTTTTTGGGGCTTTAGGTTTCACATTTTGACACCCTGTGTGATTTACAAATAACTTGTATATTATGTCAGTAATGAATAACATTCCCAAAAAAGCTCGTAGTGGATATAAAATGTTTTTTTTTTGCCAAATTGTTTACGTAAATGCTGTTGTTGGAGACATACTTTCATGTGCAAACATTTATTTTATATTGGTATACCCAACAACATCAACCATCATGGCAGCAACTAAATAAAACGCGTAGTTCTGGTTACTTTACTGTTTTTTAATTTTAGTGGGTGAGCCTCTTGGGTGATGATGAGCTGTGTGAATGGTGTAAAATAATGAACATTTTTAGTTGGTAAATTAACTGTGTGCAATGATAATGATCCAAACATACAGGAGGGACAAAGCACAACACAGGGACCACTCAGTTGGACAACAACAATTGACACTGAACACACATATAAATGCATTTTTATGTGTGTGCAGGGCGTTGAATATGGATCCACCATTTGATATGTCTATATATCATGGAGGGGTATTCATTACACATAGTGATACATATGTTGAATATGTTTAAGTTGCACCAACACGGATACGGATATGGATATGACACGGTATAGATACAGGGGTATGGCAATTTTTGAAAAATAAGGGTATGACACGGCGTGAGAACGGCAATTAAATTATTAATCAAATTTTATATTTAAGCATATTTTTAAAATATTTTTAGACATAAAATACGTTTATGTCTAGAATTTAAATTATGTAAGAACTACAAATAAGTAAACTAACACCCAAAGTAGTACAATAATACACATAAAATGTTTAGAGTACAAACCAAAATAACCAATAATAATAATAATATTATTATTATTATTATTGAGGGGATATATGTTTTTTTTTTTAAGTGAATAAGTTACACGTAGTTATATACATTTACAAAAGAAAAAGAAAGAATTAAGCCTACATCTGGATTGCACTGAAATTATTTCATTATTTGTATTTGGCTTTTTAGTGGGTCTTGTGCCCTCTTTATAGGACCCACAAGTACTATTTTCAGCAAAAAAAAAAATAAAATTAGATCCCACGGCACCATTCACATATTTAAAAATTATTTTGTTACAGTATTTTTAGTTTTCAGTTTTCAATTTTCAACAATAAACAGTATCCAAATAGACCCTAAATATAATTAGACAACTAAAATAAAAAGAAAAATGAATTTTAAAATAAAGCCTTTAGTTGAAGTTTTGAACACGTGAGTGTGACTTTAACTGGCTATTGATTGATGTGATAAGAGAGAGTTTGAATGGTTCAAAAGTTACATTCAAATTTTCACTATTTGTTAAACTTTTACATTTCAAACCGGTGTCAATTCCTTAAAAAGTGTGTCAATTAGTAAAAAACTATTCAACTCTCATGGGGTAGAGGCGGATAAAGAAAAAACTAAAAAAGGAAGAGAAGAAGATGATGTTAAAATAAGAAGAGAACGAAGCAGTAGTAGCAACTGTTGGATATATTTCAACAATTTACTTTTGTGATAAAGCAAAAGAAACAACATAGATCTAAGAATAAGTAATAACACAAATAGATGTGATAGGCAAAAGCAATAAACAAATATTGAATATATATAAGAAGAAATCTGCAAATAATTAAAAACTCATAGACCAAATGCGTGAAAAATAAATGATTCAGAATAAGTCTTGTATTTGACACAATTTCCTTAAAGTAGATTTCACCCCTCACACAATCACTGTGATGTTTTGAGACTCATGGACGTCTGCCACCCAAGATAAAATTATGTATAGCACGAAAACAAAGCACACAAAGCCATGCTCTGCAAACTACTCAATGTCTCTTTCTCTCTCTTTGACACAAAATGAATGCATAAAATATTCTCATTGGGAGAGTTTTATTAAAAAGTGGTTTTCATGAATGGGGGACTATGAATTATTATATGTTACTGAACAGACACTCTGTTTTAGTAATAACTGCTGTGCACAGACTAATTGACTTAAAAAATAAAAAATAAAAAAATATTATTATTTGGACAAATAAGCTCAATCCACATATGCCAAAAGCACAAACCAATGTCCAACTCATGAGCATATAAACTCATATATTATCTATTTCATTTCCTATGTAAGACTTAGGATTTTTACCACTTTTAATAACATCTAAATGAACATAGAAAACATCAATTTCTTATCCACTCTTTGCTATTTTTCCAACAATATAAACGTGAGGCTGAGAAGAAAAATCAGAGAACACTGAGATCGGCATTGTGTCGGTGACCGGATCCGTGGTGGCAAGCAATGACAAGGTTTTTACTTCTTTTTCTTTTTTTTTTTTTACCGGCCAGTTCAGATTTTCTAGCTGAAATCCGAAATTTTCTCCAACAAAACTAAAATAACTCCATGTCGAAGCTAAAAATCCTTCACACGCCATGTTGGAGAAGCGAAAAAAAAGAAAAAAGAAAAAAAGAAAAAAAAAAGACACCGCTCAGACACCAGAGTCCGGCGAGTCTTACTGGTATCGGTTTCTAACACATGTCTGACATAGGTACTTTGCCAAAAATGGTGTATCAGTGCAACTTAGGAATATGCTAGAGGGACTAAATAATGGGTCTCAGATGTCGATCTCGACACTCTTGCTATTGTTGATTTGCCTAAGTATACCAAGAATCTTTAGTATTGCAAATGTTGCAGAATTTTTTTAATACATTCCTTGGATGGAACTTCATAATCTGGCCCGGGCCCCCTAGTCTTAGGAAATTTATATATATATATATATAGGTATATTTTTTACAATTTTATATTTGTTCCTCATCTTTCTAAAATTTTGGGCCCCCTTCCCTACAATTTTATATTAATTTTATTGTCATAGCATTTGCATTAGTTGTAAGACAGCATAAGACTCTAAATTTCTCCAATCAACCCCAAAATACACCCACATTAGTTTATGTATCATTGTGCAAAAATACATTTGTGCTCTAGTAATTGTGTAAAATAACCCTAAATGTATTTTTGCAAATTTATGTAATTACTATAGCATAAATGAATTTATATACAATGAGATTGTAGACACCCCATTTCGTTCCGACCTATACCCAAGCCCCTCGGTTCCAATGATGAGAAATCAAATTGCTACCAAAATAATCAACACTGTGTGTAGAACCCAATAAGGATGACAAGCTTAAACATGACCCTATATAGTCCAAGCCTAAGCCCAATAATGAAAATATGTGGGAAGCCCAAAGCCCAAAAGACAAATTTTTATTTGATTTGGCCTAGGCTTACAAAGAGTGTGTACGCTAGGTATATGATGTGTATGCACCTAATCTGTGGTGAGCACTCTCTGGACAACAAGCCTAAAATCACTCAATTTCCATTTTGATGAGATTCTCGGGCAACCAGTTTGATCAACTGGCTGCCCAAATGTGTCATCAAACCCTAGCTACCCATTTCCCCTATAAATACCTCCATTTTCAACATCCAAAGGGGTCAAAAAATTAAGCTTTATCGAAACTCTTCCAAAATTCCCAAATAAAACCTAAACCTAGAGTTTTAAGGCTAGAAGGGCAAAGGGCTAAGCATTAGGTTGATATTCAGATCCTTGTTGATTTGAAAGTACTTTTTTTTTTCTCATCCATATTTGAATTCGAGTTTGGTTCAATCTTGCAATCATACTACTTGAGGCCTCTTAGCAAACCCTAATAAAGTCACTCAACTCATCCTCCCCCACACACAGTTGCAGTGGTCAATTTTGCCCGACGGGTTGGTTAAAACTACATAACTATAAATGCTACAAGGAGGAGATGTGAATATTTTCCATGACCCATATTCTCCTCCTTTCTTCTTGTTTCTACTACGTTTTTTGCTGTTTTTAAGCCTTAATATTTTGTTTTGCGTGTATACATTTCATATTGTGTCTTTAATTTTGTTCATTTTTGTTGTTTGTGTCAAGAACATGTAAGAACCCTAATCTGCCACGAGATGCATATGCACAAGACAAGAAACGAATGCATCCATATCCTAGTGTACGCACTTTTCATGCGGCTAGGGTTCTTATTTTGGTTGTTTTCTAGAAATCATTTTTGAGTCTCAAGTGTGTATGCACCTTTCTTACAGCGTACGCCAGTTTGGGGTCAATCAAATTTCCTACCTTTCTTATTTCATTTGTCATGAATGTTACGTTTTATTGTTTTTCCTTATTTGCTTTTATCCATCATTAAAGTGTATATTCTGTTTGTCTTTTTTTCCTTCCTTGATTGACATTAATTGCAAAATACCAAAAATATTTCTTCTTTTTTTTCTTTTCTATCTCCAAACCCTAATCCACTGTCTCTCTTCTCTCTCATCCAATCTTTAATTCTAACTCAAACTCAATAAGGCAACTATAAGTCTTAGACATAAATAAGGCAAACATTTCAAACTTTAAAATGCTTCAATACTGTATAAACTTAAAAATAATAGTCAATCAACATTCAATTTGTTTGAAACAATTTGTTTGAAATTAATTGGCTATTCAAATATAAGGGAAGTATTTCAAAGAAGGTTTTAATTAAGGTGATTGATTTGAATCTAAATGGTAACATCAGAAATCAACTCAATCAAACCCTAATTCATCAAATCTTTGTTAAGCCTTAAAAATCATAAAGCTCTTAATGTCAAATCAAGACAACTCAAGTCTAATAAAGGGAAAACACACATCAATTAATGAAGCTTCCATTTCAATTAATAATCCCTCCTCATAAGAGTTAAACATCCTTTGGAGTAAGACTCGCAAATTTGTTTGATGTCAACATGCATGTACCCACGTCATGCATGATTGAGTATACACATGCAAACACTTGTTTGTCTTAACATGTTGTCTTCCATGCCATGCCTTGTCACTTTGAGTTCATTGCCATGAATCAGTTTCTTTTCCATGACTATTTCAGTGCTTCCTTGTCCACATATCTATATCACTTTCCATATCTTGTCTCACATGACTCATAGACTACACCTAGGTCTAGATACAAACACACACTTTTGAACTTCTAGGATAAATCTAGGAGTGTCCAACTAGACCCATCAACCGACCCACCTGCCCAACCCAGTCAACCTGACCTGAGAACTGGCCGACCCGGTGCCGGCGACGGTCGGCAGCGGATCTCCATTCCCAAAACTTGAGACCAGCAGGTCGGTTGACAGATCAAAGCATGGAAAACGGATTTTCATCCGACCCGATCGAAAAACTCACCGGAAATAGCTTTCTCTGCGGATTGAAGTAGTTTGTCGGTCTATTTTGTCCAATCTATCGAGGTCCGGCGAGATCTCGACGAGATCTGGCCTGATCTCGTCGAGATCTTGCTTGATCTCTTCAAGATTGGGCCTGATCTAGTTGAGATCTACTGAGATCTCTTCAAGATTTGGCCTAATCTCGTTAAGATACACCAAGATCTCTTTGAAATTAGGTCAATCAAGCAAAAATATGCAGATTTTGGCAAAATCCAAGGACAGTCCAAGCTTGATTAGAAACCGACTAGAAAACAACAAAGTCCGACCACCCGAACCGTTGCCTCTGGCGGGTCAGTAGCAGGTCCAAGTTTAGGAGACCCGAAGTGATCAGGTCGGTTTTGAGTTGGCCACAAACTCGACCCAGACTGACCCTTGGACAGGCCTAGGTAAATCTATCCCCTGTCCAAATCAAGCAAAGATATATGATGGTCAGCTATGTCTGAGCAGGCTTGGAATGCCTAACCTCTTCCCATCATGTACCATTGATACAAATATATATATATTAAATAGTTGGGAGAGTGGGCATTTGAAATTTGAAATCTAGACAACTCCATTAAACCACCAGGAGGTGTTAGTTGAGTTACAAGGCTTTTAGAAGATTTTATGCATGATCCGTTCTAGACCAAGACCTACAGTGAATAGGACCTCTATGATAAAAAGCCCCCAAAAATTGTGGAATGCTAACTTCTTTTTTTTGGGGTTAAAAGTATTAAGATCTTCTTCAAGGCTAAGAACAATACTTCTTCTTCTTGTCAATAGCAAACCATCAAACTCTCCTAATTTTCTTCCAATATATTGCCGAACTTGCTTAGGATGCATGGAATCATTGCGGCAGAACACTTGTTAATAGCTAAATGAAACAGTCTTGTTTTAGTTGTAATAAACAACTAAAGAAAAATTCTTCTTGTTACTCCAAGAGAGTGAAGAAGTATAATAGGTAGTGAGAAATTGAATGATGTATCAATGAGTCATAATTAATCCCATTTTTTTAGAAAACATTCCGAGGGAATTGCAATCACAGTATTACTAACAATTAAGACTTGACCAGGACCTAGCTAAAGGAATTACATTCTAAAGAGAAGTGCCTTTAAGCATTGGGGACCTTGATAGAAAACATGGTGAGCATGTTACAGCTTTTATTTGATAGTCACTTTTTATCTCGCAAAAAAAAAAAAAAAGAAAAAAAAAAAGAAGGAAGTAAATAAGTTCACAGTACATTATGGTTTCTATTAATAGGTCTTCTAAAAATAAAAAGGGAAAAATGCTCCAACACTTCCCTAAACTTTCAAGTAGTGGTCATAACAGCTCTTGAACTTTAATTTTGGCTAATTTACTTTTTGAACTTTAGACTCCTGCCAAATCAATAACTCTGTTATTTTTCTATTAATAAACTTACGGTAAAACTCACATAAGAGGCACGTGGGAATAAAAACCAAAGTTGAATAGCCTGAACCATTGAGAGAGAGGGAGAAAGTTTAGGCTCAGTTTAGTGAGAGAGAGAGAGAGGGGAGATGATCCAACCAAAAGTCCATAACCACCTCGGTATCCTCTCTCCGGTGGCGGAGTTCCACCGTCGTCTCACAGACATTCACCGCTGGTATACTTTTCTCTTTCCCTTTTTTAATTTTTTTGTTGCTCTCAATTTTTCCAATTGTCTATGTGCGATTTTTTTTTTCCTTGATTTGATAGCTGTTTGTGGTGGATTGGGTAGGCTTGGTTGTGGTAAAATGCCCATAGTTGGTTGTTTTTCCAATTCACTGCTCTTTGTATGTAAAATGTAATGCTTTTTGAGAATGCTACATAGCTGTTTGATGAAATGCCTGAGAGGGATATGGCAGTTAGAGGGGATGGTTGTTTGTTAGGATTTTAGATGGGTTTGAAATTTCTTGATAATTATTGTAGTTTATTTTGATGCATTTCTAATAACTTAATCTTTTTGAGTATATTATTTTGATGAATCTGTTGATGAGAATTTACTTTGGCACAATATGGTTCTGAGCTAACTGGTGGGAGACAAGCTAGGCTACTATTATTAACTGTTTACTTGGCTTTTCTATAGTGAATGTGGTATATGTGTAGTTAGATGATTAATAAGTGAGCTTGATTGTTTCATATAAGCTAATGGAAATTAAAAATGAAACAAACGTTCAATTTGGGACTTAAAATTACTATACATATCAAGTGAGGTGATTGTGTTCTCTAGTATAATATCATGTCATTCTTTTAATGATTTGCGAAAGAAAATTTGAAAAAGCAGTGGCTGTATTACATTTGGTGGTTCAAAAGGTAACAATGGTTTTTTAAATTTTCTTCTTCTAAATGGTTCAAGGGAGATGATTTCGTTAGTTTGATTACTAGAGAAAAAGAAGAATACGATAATTTTAACTGGCCTTGAGTTTGTTGGTGATGTAAGTATGTAACCAATATTTGGAGTTATGAGCTTATGAATCATCCAGTTGAGGTTGATGAAATGTAGAAAATTATTATTTCATTACGTATTTCTTCTATATGCTGATCATTTTCATTGATTCAATTATATATTTTTGTTCTTTAGAACTTCTTTGCTTACATTATTGGAGTCCTGTTAATTGCAACTTAGTTTTGTTAAGGAAAAATTCAACAATACACGTAATGAATTTTTTATTATGGTTTTATTAGACTTAGTAGTATGAACTAATATCAACTGCAGATTACGTCTTAATGTGACAAGCTAAGGATAAAGCCATTAATTTTCATGACATGTGACACAAAGTTATACTTCTTTGAATCATGTCATGTGGTGAAAGATCCAGGTCTGGGGGGTGTTCATTTGTTTCTTTTAGGTTTCATTTACTAGTGTTTGGTTTCTGAGTTGTGCATAGTCTAATAAAAAAAAAAATTTGTTTATTTAATTTTTTGTTGTTGTGTAGGATCATAATGTATGCTATTGGAGAAGAAAAAAGTTGAAATGCACATAGAGGATCCCTAAGTGTCTTGGAGGACATATCAATATATTTTACCAAAATGTCAAACTCGTTTGTCATGTGGAGAAAATCATTCAACATGGAGGAGAAGTTTTTAGTGGCTTTTGTAAATCTACACTCTAGTACTAGCTTACTATATATACATTGCAATGACTATCTATGTAGGAGCCCTAAAAACAGGGCTTGTGATGTAATATACCTACCTATTTAGATTAGATGTAATATAATATAAAAATGTTCACAACTGTGTAATGTTCAACTTATGAAATTAATGGAATTCTATTAATGTATGAGTTATTGAAAAAGCTTCTAGCTTGAAGTGCTAATGTGGAAATTTAAAGAAAATTTCTCCTTTCAGAAAATAGTAGAAATTTCCTAAGAGCTTATTACTAAGAAAGCTAAAGAAAATTATCAAGAAAATTGTGAAATTTATCCTATCAGGAAGAGGCCAATATATGGGTTACATAAAATCATTCTTCTTAGCTAACACTAACAATATCAGGTTATTTGATTGCTTTGATATACATTAATCGATGAAATATCAAACCAAAAGGTTTACAAATAGTAAAATGTTCTCCTCAACTACCATGAATTAAAATATCAACGAGCATTTACAAATAGTAAATTGATTCAAAAAAATAACACCCATTTGTGTTTGAGATGCATCTATCTTCCAACCACTTTTTTTTCATTAGAATTTTTTTTACATCTAGTTGTTACTCTTCACTTTATTGCCTGATCATGATTTTCTGTAATACACCTCTCCTTTAGTGCCTCGACTACATGGGATACAAATTTGCGTCCATCTATTAGCTATACATTCTTCATGCGAGTGTGTTGGTTAAACTCATGGAACCTAGGCCTTGAATTCCCTTCCTCATCAAATGAATTTGTAGGAAGTGACAGTAGACATTTATCCATGGCTGCAATACAAAATTAACAAGAAGATTAATAGAAAGAGATGGAGAGAGAACAACATAGAGAAAAGTAAAAAAAAAATACTAACTTCCCCATCCATAAGCTAAACTATTCCGTTAAAGTTTGAGATTTTTACCCGTTTTATTCCCCCCAAAAAATAGAAAAGAAAAAGAAACTAGTTTTGTCCATATTCTTGCCACTTATTAAATAAACAATATAGAGAACATAATTCATTGCAAATAGCCAATAAAGAGTCAAATAATTGTAAGGAGTCATTCTATGTGATACACACAATATCCCAAATACTAAAAGGTTCCCTTATTTCAAAAGGAATTGAATGCAAAAAACTTAACATGGTCATTTGGTATACATATTACAGCATCTATAACCATTAACTAATTGAGGTTTGAAAGCCAAGTGCTAAAATATACACACCAAGTGCTAAAATACCACCCCTTTACAAGCATTGAAAATCAAAATGAAGTTTTTAAGAAATGCATCAAAATAAACTTGAATTATTGTCAAAAAATTGCAAACCCATCTAAAATCCAACCAATCAACCAAACCCCATTAGAGATAATCCTGGAATATGATTACCTTACTGCCACTGATTATATCATTTGTCTAGTTTATTATTACTAATATATGGAATGTTGTTTTAGTATTAAAGAAGTAGTTCTCACGATGAACTACCTTAATTTGTAGCAAGTAAATAATGGATATCGTTCTATGTAGGAGAAAACGTGCCAAAGTAGCCTAGCTTCTCCCACCAATTAGCTCGCAACCATATGGTGCCAAAGGAATTCTCACCAACGGATTTGTCATAATAATATACTAAAAAAGATTAAGTTATTAGAAATGCATCAAAAGAAACTATAGTTATTATCAAGAAATTTCAAACCCATCTAAAATCCTACCAAACAAACAACCCCTCTAATGGCCATATCCCTCTTAGGCATTTCATCAAACAACTATGTAGCATACTAAAAAAGCATTGCATTTTATATAGAAAGAGCAGTGAATTGGAAAAACAACCAACTATGGGCATTTTACCACAGCCAAGCCTACCCAATACACCACAACCAGCTATCAAACCAAGAAAAAAAAATAGCACAAGGAGAATTGGAAAAACTGAGAGCAGCAAAAAAAATAAAAAAAGGGAAAGAGAAAAGTATACCGGCGGTGAACAGCCAGTGAGACGACGGTGGAACTCTGGCACCGAAGAGAGGATATCGAGGTGGTTATGGACTTCTAGTTGGATCATCTCCCCTCTCTCCCTCTCTAAACTAAGCCCAAACTTTCTCCCTCTCTCTAAATTGTTCAGGCTGTTCAGCTTTAGTTTTTATTCCCATGTGCCTCTCACATGAGTTTTACTGTTAGTTTATTAGTTGAAGAATAATAGAGGTATTGATTTGGAAGAGTCTAAAGTTCAAGAAGTAAATTGGCCAAAATTAAAGTTCAAGGGGTGTTATGGCCACTACTTGAAAGTTCAAGGGGGTATTGGAGCATTTTTCTCAAATAAAAATAAAATTAATGAACAAAAAAGATAGGAGAGGCACCCACTAAGACTGAATTTTATAATACAATTGATTCTTTGTTTTTATTAGTTTTTGTTATTTTCCAAATATAGGTGAGAACCTTTTGAAGCCTCCTTTATGAATGTACAAGGAGTCAAGGACACCCGTTAACATAAATCTATCTCAATTTAAGGTCACACCATTTTATGA
The DNA here is from genome assembly GCF_002906115.3 of Quercus suber. NCBI lineage: Eukaryota > Viridiplantae > Streptophyta > Magnoliopsida > Fagales > Fagaceae > Quercus > Quercus suber. Next base: position 67,143 of record NW_027070523.1, on the reverse strand, counting down.
CCATCCAAATAACAACATACAAGGTAGAAATCAATAAATTAGGGACAAGGATTTTCATTTCTCTTTGACTCTCTTTTTCAAAAAATTTTATATTATAAAAGTCATATTCAGGTGACTATTTTTATAATTACAAGTTTACAACTATCATCTTAACAAGTAACAAAAAAATTGTGTTTCTAGTGTTTCTTTACTAGGATAGGAATAAGGATAATAGCTAAAGGAAAAGGTTTCTCTTTAAAATGCTTCTCCTCTCCATTCATGCAATTAATAAGGCTAAATAGCTTGCCGATTAGCTATTATATATGTCAAACTTGGATGTTCTAAAGTTATATTGTGTATTGAGAATCTTTGCTAAGAAAGCAGCTGAGTTCTGAAAATCAATTCTTAATTTAGGTGAGCCTCATGGGAGTATTTGAATTGCAGTGGCAAATCAAATACTTGTACATCCAAAATTAGTGGTGACCATAAAGTGCTATTGCCTACTCAATAATTTGTAATCAAAAATAAATTTTGGAAATGTATAGACCAGCCACAGTGTTCTTGGCATACATGGTGCATGATGTACAAATCAAAATTTCCATGAATCTGTACAAAATATAACATTCTTATTTATTTATATTACCTATTGCATAATAAATATTTTATAGTATTGTTTTTTTATTGATACGCATAATATTTGTTTTTAACTTGCTAATGTAAATGTAGACCTCATTATAAAAAATCTCATAAAATTCCTTACTTTACACTTCAGATATTTTCATCAGTGATGTATCCCTTTGCAATGGACAATACTCTCTTCCTAGGTAGTTTTAGTAAATAGAAAACGAAACTTCTAGTACCACAAAAAAAAAAATACATAATTTTTGCCACAACTCTCCATGTGATTGCCTGTGATTAGTGAATAAAAAAAAGCTTCACGTGAAAGTGACAAGAGGCTAGTCATAATCTGCCACATAGAATAATTATGGCAAAAGTTGTGAATTTATTTGTAGGAATAGAATAACTCAAAAGAAATACAAAGTCTTGCATTGATGATATGATTGAAAAATAGCTACTCTCTCTCTCTCTCTCTCTCTCTCTCTCTCTCTCTCTCTCTCTCTCTCTCTCTCATATATATATACACATATAAAGCCAAAACTCAAAGAAAATCAAATTTGAATCTAATTGTACGCCATGTGTCTTATTTAATTTTTAATTTTTGTGCCAAGTAAATTATTGAGTGTAAAAATTGAAAAATCCAAATCCAATTAAATTCTAAATTGGAATACAATTCTACGCCGCGTATCCATCTAAAGATGTAAGCTAATACTATGTATAATTTCAACATCTTCTATAAAAAAAATGTATAATGTGGGGCTACATACTAGTAAAATTAACTTAAATTACAAACCTTTAAACTTAAAAGGAGGCAAATAATTGATAATAGAAAAATAAATTAAGTTTTTGGGAATCAATTATCAAATGGAATAAATTATAAATGTGAGGAGTTCATACGTTGGAAGAGTTGGATTGCATAAAATTCAATTCTTCATGATCCAAATTCCACCTTTTCTTTTTCTTTCAAAGCAAATTGAAATAAGGAACATTTATATTCCCATTTTTAATTTGGAATTTGATTGTTCAAGATCCATATTATCTTTATTCTCACTCAAATTTATTCTATTATTATTGCAAATGTTTTGGCGCACGCGCGCGCACACACACACACACATATATATAAAGATTTTTTAATTAAATAGTTTTTTTTTTTTTTGAGAAAGTATTTTTTAACACACACACACGGGGATAGGGGAAAATGTTTTTTAAAGAAACTTACAGTAGTGTATATCCAAAAGGGCCTAACTCTTGAGAGAGTGGGCATTTGAAAATTGAGATCTAGGCAACACCTTTAAACCACCAAGAGGTGTTAGTGGAGCTACAAGGCTCTTAGAAGGTTTTATGCATGATTCGCTCTAGACCAAGACCTAAGGCTAAGAGCATTAGTATCAGGTGTGCCAAATGTCAAATATTTGGCATTTGGTGCACTAAACACCAAAAAACCTCTCACATGAGATGTTTCAAAATATTTGGCATAGATGAACAATATTGTTCTAAATTTAGAATGATACGGATAAAAATGCAAAAAAAAACTATAATTCATTTTCTCTCTCCTCTTTATGACTTTTTTCTTCTCTCTCTTTCTTTTATCTTCCTCACTCTTTTATCTTCTATCACTCTCTGTTTTTTCTCCTTTCTTCTTCTTTCTTCTTTGCCTCTCTCTTTCTTTCTTTTTTCCTATCACTCTCTCTCTCTCTTTATCTTCTTTCTTCTTTCTTCTTAGACCGTCTCTCACTTTCTTTCTTCTCTTTTCTTCTTTCTACTCTCTCTCTCTCTCTTTCTAGGTGTCCCTCAATGAAGATTCACCACTATCTCTCTCTCTCTCTCTCTCTCCTTGCCACAAATCTTCTCTCTCTCCTCGCCGTGGAGATCGGTCATTGTCATTGAGATTGTGGGTAGGGGTGACAATTCGTGTTCATGTATCGGGTTTATGTCGTGTCAACTTAAGAGTATCTAACTGTATCTAACTATATAAGTCAACACTAACTCGACATGTTTATTAAACGGGTCAAGATTTCTCAACTCTAACACAACCCATTTATTAAATGAGCTAGTCGAGTCGACCTGTTTATCAGATTTTATCAAAATTAAAAAAAAAAAAAATATATATATATATATAAAAAAAAAAAAAAAAAAAAAAGGAGAAAACGCGGACGCAGCACCTAAACGTGCTATCCAAACGCCCTCTTTGTGTTCAATGCAAAATTCTTGCTTCAAGGCTACATTCCATCCTTTGCTCGAGCTGGTGCAGAAGAATTATGCTATTTGATTTTGTGGTTAAGGGTTATGTGTTTGGTAATATCTAAAGAAAGAAGACTTTAGCCAAGGAGTGATAACATAATTTAGATTCAAGGATTGTGATTAAGTATAGAACATGAAATTAAGATATTCGAGACTAAGTTGCTATAGTTATGTCAATCATGTCTAAGTGCATAACATAATATAAGACTATAGGAGGCTAAGTTATTCTATTTTGTGCTACTTTTAGGCTAACCAGAAATACAAAGAAAATAATTTCTATTATAAGAAAGGCTAGAGTATTTGTATTGATCCATTCATAATAAAGTGACTAAATTTTATGCTAACCGTTAACCTACCGTAACTCTTGTCTTTTGCAACAACATATGATTTGATATTAACAAACACTTGGTTCAAGAAGGGAGAATCTCACTCAATTACCTTAAGAGTGGGGCAAACGTTAGTCAAATAAATTTAATCTTTACTCGAAAAGTGTATAAAAGAGCAATAAGTTCAATGATTTGAAATAACATCAAATGGGTCGAGTGTTAGGTTGCCCAATTGAAAATCTGACCAAACTAATCCATTTGATTGACGGCAAATCTCATCCTTCACTAAGGTAATCGTGTCAAGTGCCACGTCGAGTCCAAAACTGACTTGACGTCATCTAAGGATACCCCTAATTAAGAGTTGTGAACAAACTTAAACTCCTTTAAGAAAATATCAAAACAAACTTACAACCTACAAATTAAGCTTACATATCCTATTAAAGAAAGAAAAGAAAAAAAAAAAGAAGTTCAAGATTTCCATTTTCAACTAATTTTTTGACTGAAAGATTTCAACTAATTAAGGCTATTAAACTATAACATAATAAGCAAACAAACCTATTTCAAGAAAATAATAAGCTCTATTAAAAAATAAAAATAAACAAGCAAGCAAACCAAAACAGATGCTGACGTGGCAGGACATAAGGGTAGTAGACCACACACACTGAAGTCTGAACTGAACTCTGCGTTCCGAAGAATCTTCCTCTCTAGCTGTTGCTTTTGGGCTTTAGATCTCTGATTCAAGTAAGAATCACTCACTCTTCTTTTTTTCTTTTTCGCATGTCATTTCAATTTGATATATATATTTTGAGGATTTGGCAAACTTAGTTGTTTTTGTTTGCTTGCCCCGAAAATTTTGGGAAATCAAATTGTAAGTCCGGAAAATAGTTTTCAATGTCAAACCCAGTTTTAATTTGATATCGTAATATGTGGGTTACTACTGGTGTTTGGGTTAGCCTCATAGATATGCTATAAAATTGTAATACCCATTATCCAAAATCTGCTTAATTGAGTTTTTGTAGATACTTTTTTGTATAACATTTGTTTTTGAATAGAAGAGCTTGTTATTGAATTTGTTTTAATTTGTTTTTACTCATTAGCAATCCTAGTTTTAGCTTGTTATATTATGTGGGTCAAGACTGGTTTTTGTGTTAGCTTCATAGATATTCTGTAAATTTTTGTACCCATCATCCAAAATCTGGTTAATTGAGTTTTTGTAGACATTTATCTTGGGTATCTGTTTGTATGTCATTGATTTTTGAATAGATGAACTTGTTGTTGAGTGGGGATGCCCTTGAAATGATTTTATTTTGTTTTATTTTACTTTTTTTTTTTGAGATTGGTTGTTATGAGGGGTGCAAAATGGTTTTCTGGCAGTGGATGAACACCATTCTTCAGGTGAGGATGGGGATATGATAGAGAGTTCTAATGGGAAGGATTTGGTTTCAACTGAAGGGAGTTCAGATATGGAGCCGTATGTGGGTATGGATTTTGAATCTGAGGAGGCTGCCAAGGTGTTCTATGATGCATACGCCACACGCATGGGATTCATCATGCGCGTTGATGCATTTCGGAGATCAATGCGTGATGGGAAAGTTGTTTGGCGCCGACTTGTGTGTAATAAAGAGGGTTTTCGTAAATTGAGGCCCAAAAGAAGTGAAAATAGGAAACCTCGGGCAATCACAAGGGAAGGTTGTAAGGCAATGATAGTGGTGAAGAAAGAGAAAACTGGGAAATGGGTTGTTACAAGATTTGTAAAGGAGCATAATCATCCATTGGTAGTTACACCTGCTAATGGTAGACGAAGTGTGCTTCTATCGCAAACACCCGTGAGTGCTCAATTAACTTCTATACAAATAGTTGCCAATATGCTCTTTTCTTTTATAAAAGTTGCATTATCTACTAGTATAATGTGGTTTTAAACCATTATATTCTTATACTGTTACAGTAGAATCATAGAAAATTTCAAGCAGTTATAACTTGGATATCTAACAGAACATGGGGGTAGCTTTATGTTAGTTGAGTACCAAATTTTTTAGTTCTTAATAAGGTTAAATTTTATTCTAGTTTATGTTGTTAGCCAAAAGCGTTGTAGCTCAACTAGTTGGCACCTCTTGGTGTGTCCATGACATCCATGGTTCAAATCCCCCCTCCTTCATTGTAAGTATTGAATTATCCAAAAAAAAATGTTGTTAAAATTTCTCCTTCGTAAAAAAAAAAATCCTGCTAGCTTACTAATATTTCCCTATTTCCAAAAGTTAAAAAATGTTATGATCTTCCTCCTAACAGTTATTCTGATGCTTTCGTGATTTTTCCCTCATAGAATGCGTAAATAATGTATGTCCTGTAGTCATGCAATAGAACCTAACGTTAGGTTTATATGATTTGAAGTTTTTACTTGTTGGCAAATTAGTTTTAGTTACAAGATGCAATTATGTTGGTAGATAATAAGGTCAATAAGATGAATTTGTTTGATCATATGTGCTTAGAAAGGTTATCCTTTCTGTGCTTTTGATCTCTTTGAGAAGTATCGAACCCTTGTCATGTATCTTTGTTATTGGATGATTCTACTTGTGACATTGAAGGATATGTTAATGGTAGTTGTTCTCTAGTATAATAAATTTTCAGTTTTTGTTAAGGTAAAAAGTTGTGGAGAGATGTTGCATTGTCAATATACTAGTTATGTTTGGAGTATAAATGAGAGAAAATTTGGTTCAAATCAGCATAATGTCTAGTACCCGCATCAATTCCCCTAGGTGGGAGAGACTTGGTCTTTTTGAGTATAGCTATAGGTAGTACTCTAGTGTCAATTAGCGTTGAGCAATCCTCCACCATCCAACCGCAAGGTCATTGGGTGGAGTTAAAGAGGGCGCAGACTTACCCATAAGTAATGGATTGGGTTTTATTTCTTTTTCTTCTTCTTCTTCTTTTAAAAATGGGTTAGGTTAGGGTAATGGGTTGGGCATTTAATGTGTCAGGTTGATTGAGGGACTGATTTGGGCTGGGCTTGAGTGTTGTTTACCTTTCAAATGAGTTGATTTGAAGGCTTGTGGACATTGGGCCTTTGGGTACGAATCATGCTTGTCTTTTTTCTTTTTCTTTTTTTTGGGTCACTCTTGGCTGCAAGGTTGAAGTTAATGAGTGGCAAATGGAGGTTTCCAAGAGCCAACAGGGGAATGATGGGTTTGATGGCAATGGTGGGGCTCATGGCGGGGGCTTGGGCTATGGATTTTCTAGGTGGTGGCAGGATGGGTTCTTGGTGGAGGTTGAGCTCTAGTGATGGGTTGGAGCAAGGTGGATTTTTGTGCAATTTGGGTCATAGTTTTAGGTTTTGGCTGACTGTGGGGTGAGATTTTGTGGTGTTTTGATCACTGTGGGTGGTTGGATTTGGGCAGATTGGGTAACTTCAGGTTTACGGGTATGGATGCGAATTGGTTAATAATGTTGGTGTTGGTGATGCTGTCTTGAATATTGGTGTGGAAAAGCAAGATTATGATGGATTGAGGCTTGCTCTGATACTAAATTTGGTGCAGCACAGGTAGATACACAAATAGAAAATAAAGGGAAACAAGGGAAATGGGCACAAACTCTAGGCTTCAACTACCTAGGACTGCTTGGAATCACCACCAAGCTATAGAGGAAACTCAGCTGAGTATTTTTTATCCATTGAATCATTCAAAATTCAACGTCCCAAACATCTACTGGAACCTCTTTTAATAGGGTTTTCAAGCTGACATCAACAAGGAACGTTATAATCATGCCATGAATACAATTCCATAAAATCCTCAATCAAAATCATTCAAATTTCAAATAAGCACAAATTTGGTTTAAATCAGCATAATATTTGGTGTCCGCACTATGGAACCTCTTTTGTTCATAAATTATCTTCATTTGAGGCTTTTTTTTTTTCCTTGTTTCTGTACATCTTGAAATCTTTAACATTGTTAAAATGAAAAATTTTCTGATTACCAAACTATTATTTTCTTTAATGAAGGCCTTTTTGAAGCAGTATTAATGCTGTTTATGTTTAGATTTCTATAAAAGATAATGATATCTTTGAATGAGTATTAATTAGTCATCTACTGAATAAGATGCTCAAAGTTCTAGATGCTTGAAGAAAAGAAGGCATATATTCCTTTAATAGTGGTCAATGTTATTAAAAGTGCCTTGGTGCAAGTGTGCCAAGGGTGAAGCTCTAGGAGTGAAGCACTTTTGTTACCTGAATGATGCACGTAAGGTGCACTGGGAAAGTTCAAACTTTCAAAGTATATGAATCAATTACAATTAACTGTTGGATCATAAAATTAGTTATTGGATTATAAAAAACACTATTCTTAGGCTGTGCTAACTACAAACAAAAATATTTCTTATTATATATATCAAAACCTACAGGATAAGATTTAGAAGAAAATAAAAGGTTGTTGGTTAGCAGATAACTCTTTAAAGTGATTTACTGGCAAACCTCAAGGGATTTTTTTGATATTATTACTGAAAATATATTGCTATTTATCTTTAAAATTAAATGTTATGAATATTTCTCTAGACTTTAGATTACATTTTTAAAAATGTGCACTTTAATTGAATCAGGCATGCACCTGCGCTTTGCATTTTCTGTCTAGGCTCTAGGAGGCATTTGCATTTAAATGCACCTGGAACTTTTAACAACACTGAGAATGGCTGGAAGTCAATGATTTCAAATTTGTAGATTCTGAAAGCTTGGAAAAGCCATAGCTCACTCTTGAGATATTAATTTGTTTTGTGAAAAAGGTTAGCGAAGTCCTGCAGACCTTGGCTTCTCTAATTCACTAGATGACACTTGAACAATGAGATGATTTTTTATAGCAGTCAATCATTTAGCTTTTCCACTATATGAATAGAAGAGCAGGAAAATCAGTGGCATTATCTTTTCCAAGTCCCCTTACACGTAAGAAAATGTTAGTGCTTTGAATCTTTTAATCCACTAACATTATAAAAATTGTTGTCCTTGACAATGATGTTGGATATTTTTCCTGATAATTTTTCCTAATAGATAATTGAAGAACAAAAATATTAATATTGTTTCTCTCTCTCTCTCTCTCTCTCTCTCCCCTCCAGCAAATGAATTCTGACCTTGAAATGGGTACCTTAATTGTTATGATTTCTTTGATTTGATAATTTGGTTTTTTGAGCCATAAAAAATACATTATATTTTTGTTGGAGAAAAGCTTCTTTACATTTTACTATCAATATGTTTTTAGTGTTGTTCATATTTCATTCAGGATGAGAAAGATGTAAAAATTCGAGAATTGACTGCTGAGTTACAGCGAGAGCGAAAGCGATCTGCAGCTTTTCAAGAACAACTTGATATGGTTCTAAGAGATATGGAGGACCATTCGCATCACCTATCTAGAAACATTGATGACATAGTTCAAAGTGTGAGGGAAATTGAATCAAAGAGGTTAGCCCTTTCGCATAGCTAGTGGCTGCAGTAGATGTTCAATTTGATTTGTCTCTGTACAATTTCTTTGATTATGTATCATTTATTTTCAAGATATAAATTTTAGTTGTAGGTTTTTCTTTTTAGTCTGGCATTGT
>NW_027070523.1:25051-55598 GCF_002906115.3 Quercus suber | reverse complement strand
TTAAAAAAAAAAAAAAAAAAAAAAAGAAGAAGAAGGAAAAAACTCACAGTACATTAGTTGGTGGTAAACACTAGTTTGTCTTGGGTTTTTTTAAAAAATAAAAAAGATAATAGGTCTTTTTAAAAAAAAAAAAAAAAATTTGTCTTATGGTTTCTGTTATTAGGTCTTTTTTAAAAATAAAAATAAAATTAATGAAAAAAAAAGATAGGAGGGGCACCCATTAAGACTGAATTTTATAATACAATTGATTCCTTGTTTTTATTAGTTTTTGCTATTTTCCAAATGCAGGTAAGAACTTTTTGAAGCCTCCTTAATGAGTGTACAAGGATACATGTCAACATAAATCTATCTCAATTTAAGGTCACACCATTTTATGACCATCCAAATAACAACAACATACAACGTAGGAATTAATAAATTAGGTACCAGGATTTTCATTTCTCTTTGACTTTTTTTTTCATAAATTTTTATATTATAAAAGTCATATTTTGGTGACTATTTTTATAATTACAACAAATCATCTTAACCAGTAACAAAAAAAATTATGTTTCTAATGTTTCTTTCCTAGAATAGGAATGGGGATAATAGCTAAAGGAAAGGGTTTCTCTTTAAAATGCTTCTTCTCTCCATTCATGCAATTAATAAGGCTAAATAGCTTGCCGATTAGCTATTATGTCAAACTTTGTATATAAAAAAAAGAAGCTATTATGTCGAACTTGGACGTTCTAAAGTTATAATGTGTATTGAGATTAATCTTTGCTAAGAAAGCAGCTGAGTTCTGAAAATCAATTCTTAATTTAGGTGAGCCTCATGGGAGTATTTGAATTGCAGTGGCAAATCAAATACTGGAACTTCCAAAATTAGTGGTGACCATGAAGTGCTATTGCCTAAATAATTTGTAATCAAAAATAAAAATTTGGAAATGTACAGATCAGCCACGGTATTCTTGGCATACATGGTGCATGATGTACAAATCAAAATTTCCCAGAATTTGTACAAAATATAACATGCTTATTTATTTATCTTGCGTAACGCATAATAAATATTTTATAGTAGTATTTTTATTTATTGATAAGACCTAACGCATAATATTTGTTTTTGACTTGCTAATGCAAATGTAGACCCCAGAATAAAAATTCTCATAAAATTCCTTACTCTCTTCCTCTGTAGTTTCAATAGGAAATAGAAAATAAAAATTCTAGTACCACAAAAAAATACATAATTTTTGCCACAACTCTCCCTGTGGTTGGTTGTGATTAGAGAGAGAGAAAAAAAAGGGTCCACATGAAAGGGACAAGAAGCTAGTCACAATCTGTCACATAAAAAAATTGTGAAAATTTTGTGAATTTATTTGTGGGAATAGAATAACTCAATAGAAAATTGATCTAACAATTTTTGTCCTTTCTCCTTGCAACCAATTTGAATCTAGTAAAAACTAGAACTCCCAAATAACAATTAAAGTTTCTGATAAAATTTCAAATAAAATTATTATTGAAAAACATGCAGTCTTAAATAGAATTACAGCACTCAACAGGATAATTAAACGGATATAGATCATAAGCACTATGCTTATCTGATCCAAATCCAACACTAACACACTCAAAAATACTTCTTAATGACAAGGATAAACCCTTATTCAAAATAGTAACAACTGAAAACAAAAGATAATTAATAGATAACAAATGTTAAAGTGATCAGCAAAACTGCTGCATGTCTATCACCATTTAGTGGACTTTAGAGAGCATACAGTTTGTATGGCCGTGAGTAGCAGAAAGATAACAGCAGCACAGGTAGAAGCAACTCTCCAAGGAGTGCTAAAATATTGACGCCACAACGTTGCCCTCCATCTATGCCAAGGTTTCTTATAGAATGCATTCAAATCTTCACATATTTTCGAGTAATCAGAGTTCATATAATCCCATAAGATATTGGTGTTAAGACTGTTGACAGCTGATGCTGTTGCGTTGTTGTCGCCAAGGTAATTAACGAGGATTCCCTTATCACAAAGTAAATCTACATCTTTGGAAGTATTGATAAGGAAATTCAAGATGACAAAGAAATCCGTAACATATGCGTCCCCTACATAATTGGATTGCTCTAATGCAATAATGTTTCGAATAAGACGTATTTTCTCATCATTTAACTTAATGCATGGGATTTCCAACACTCCATTCTTAAAATCGAAGCTTATGTCAAGAAAGCGTCTATCCCCTCTATAAAATCCCTTCTTCTCATCAAACTCGACTCCCTTAAACTTGACTCCTGCCTCATGCAACTGGGTTGCAGAGTATGAAAGTTTAGCCCCTCCAGGTCCTCTAAACAGATATTGGACACCTACATAAAAGAGTCTAAGTAGATCTGTGAAGTGTTCTATTTGCTCAAGAAAACGAGGGATCATCTTTTGAAAGTTGTAACATTGAAAGAATTCAAAAGCAAGTTCCTTTAAAGAATGGGGCTTTAACCTTAATTGAGCCGGAAAGTTTGCTTGCTCGAACAGCATCTCTAAAACAAAAAAGGGAAGCTGATTTTCAAGTAATACCAAGTCCAATTTCAAAACTGGAGGCATCCATTCCGCTATCATAGGATTGTTCCCCCACAAATCTGGGTTAGATTCTCTCAAGAAGTACTCAAGAATGAACATCCCATCCACCATGATCATTGTCACAAAATCATCACTGCTTATGCTGGACAAAATAGTCTCTGCATAGTAGGAGCGAATTTCTTTTTCCCTTACTCTTATTGAGCATACCAAATTCTGCAAGTTTATATTAGCCCGTTGAATGAAACACTCACAAAACCGTACTTTACAATTTTTCATGGTTTGTAATTTTGCATTGGAGCGGTGAATAGGGCCAATTGAAATAAGCAGAGGAGTGAAGGCTTGCTCATCCAGTTTGCGAAGGTGAACTGGAACACTGATCAAACCCAAACTCCTTATTGAGATATCTTGCTCCGCCGTTTTAAACATTGTTCTCTGATGTTATTTTCCAAATTTTCATCTCCATAAGCAGTTTCGTCTCCAGAAGCAGTTGAAGAGCCTCCTATCTATCAAGATAAGTGCCACTAGGATAAAAAACGCTAAGGTGATGACCCGTGTAAAGTACAACACGCTGTAATTTGACTTCAAAGTTCATTCTATGGCACTATCTTCTAATATGTTAAAATGCACTACTGTTACAAGAATAATGATCATTTTATATTTAATCGTTTATAAAATTTTAATTTAATCATCCTCCTTCATTGTCCTGTAAATCTGATCACATAAAAGATTTGCAAATATTTTAATTGGATGACAATAGTAATTTTGAATGAAGAATTTTAAAATGGTTTCTTTTGAAATGATAATTAATTGAACAAATAATTTTGGTACTAATTTAATAATTTAATTTCATTGTTATTTTTTTTTAAATAGATAATTTCATTGTTAGTTTGATAGAGACATAGAGTAATTAAATAGCCAGATTGAATTGTTTCATTTTAGTAGGTAAAAGAAAGTACTTTTTGATATATTTATGTATGAAACTATATACATAAAAAATATATGTCATACAAAATAAATCTCATTTGTATAAGAATTTTGATACCTATTTGCTAAAGGCAATACCCACTCATTATAACAAATAAAACACCTTATATTACCATTCAAACTTTTTAAGCATTATTATCATCTAAAACTTAAAATACATGAATAAAATTTTTGGGAAATTAAAATTTAGTGGGAATATTTTAGCCACTACACATTGCAATATTTTAAGAATTATAAGCTTTCATTAGAGTTTAATTGAGAGAATAACAATATAACATATTTTCTCTTTTCCAAAATATCAAGGGGGAAATTGTTTGATTTTAAAATTATTGTGAACTACCCCAAACATAAAGGATGAAAATTATTTTAATCCTAAGTTTTTGTTTTTTGTTTTGTTTTTTGTGTGTAAAACTATGTGTTTATACTTAAAATAGTGCATAAATAAAATAAAATAAAAATACAAAAATTCAACCCAAGAAAACTGTATGTGAAACTGTGAATTTTTGGCTCAACAAAAATTGACTATAAAAAAAAATTCTAGAAACACAAAGAATAGCACAACATTTTCATAATACCTTTACAAATTTGTTATATTTTACTTTGACTTATAAAGAATTGATACTTCAGCAATTGTGAAAATATTGTAACAACAACAAGATGTCTTAATATTTTCACAAGAGAAATGCTATATTCACAACATTTTCATTACAAATCATAAGTAGTAGGTTGTTATGGGTTATTATTAGTGGGTAAAAAAGTAATTGGCAAGTTTAAGTTAGAATAACAATTTACTACCTAAGATTTGTTATAAAAATGTTACTTATGGATGTAGCACTTTTTTTTCTTCACAATACCTTAATTTTTAGTTGTGGTTAGTTCTAGTATGATATTTTATTATTTCTTAAAAATTAACATCTCAAGTTCTCAACAATTATGAAAATATTGTGAGAATTTGTTCTATTAATATTTTTTTTATAATTATATAAGCAAGTTCAGCGAAGGCAAGCATAACGGTGGATATTGAACAAATCAAAGTACTGTAGTGCAAGCACTATGAAATAAAAAATAAAAAAAGAATTGAACATACCAAAGTTAGGGTTGTCCAAGGACCCGGGCCAACCAATCCGCATGACTATACCCGCCCGACCTGAAGGCCCATGGGCAGCTCCGAATGTAGACAGTGGTCGGTCACTGGTACAGCTTAAGAATAACTGAATATTCGGTTCGGGTTTCAAATTATACAATATTTCAACCAAATTAACCGACTTAACCGAATTACTAAAATAATAATGTTTGGCTACCCAACAATAATGTTTGGCTACTCTTTAGTTCAATCTCACTTTCTTAAAGACTCAAACTCTCAGACCCTTAGTTCTTTCTTCACCTCTCTCTACACCAAACCATAGTAGCTCACTACTCACAACAAACCTTAGCTGCCGCCCCTCTCTACCTATGATCGATATGGGTTGAAGGTTGAAGAAATCAACTTGGGTTGTTCTTGTTTTTCCTCCCCACTCAGTTCTTCCAAAGCCTAGTTGTCGCCATTATCTCCTCATCAATCTACTGTTGTCTCCTCCTCATAAACCCAGTTCTCACTCCAAATTTTCTTTGGGTAAATAATATCGGTTTCTCATCTCTCTTTTTGTATGTCTCATTGATATATATATATATATATAGTTATGGAAATTAGCTGTTAAAATAAAATAAACCCAAATATTTGTTATTCGAAACCCTAACCGACAACTTTGACCGCCCAACCGATGACTCGAAACATCGGTTACAACCCGAATATTCGGTCAAAGACGGGTCCAAAACTTAGTCACCCAACCTAATCAAGTTAAGTTCAGATTAGACCCAAAACCGATCTGAACCGACCCGTGAACAGCCCTACCCAACCATGTCCTACCCTAACTTTTCAGTAACTGGAAAGTAGTCAGAATTTTTTGACACAAGTTCCCACTTCCCAAATCAACCATTTAAATCAAAAGCAATATTTAAGATCCACAGTCACAAATTATGCTTCAGTGTTTTAGACTACTTTTTCTTTAACATGACAGCTCTAGTAACAATCTCATATCAAAATGACACAATTACTCAAATTTCAAATCAACCTTTAGAACTTAAAATTAAAATCAAGAACTAAAATCCCATGATCACAATTATAGTTTAAAAATAACTGTTTTGATCTGATATGATATCACAATTCCAAATCCCATAGCCACAATCTAATTCCATGGTCACAATAACTCTCTTTCTCTCTCTCTCTCTCTTTAACCTCTTCAGCCTACTCTTTAGTTCAATCTCACTTTCTCAAAGACTCAAACTCTCAGACCCTTAGTTCTCTCTTCGCCTCTCTCTACTCCAAACCATAGTAGCTCACTACTCACTACAAACCTTAGCTGCTACCCCTCTCTCTGCCTACGATTAATATGGGTTGAAGGTTGAAGAAATCAACTTGGGTTGTTCTTGTTTTTCCTCCCCACACAGTTCTCCCTCCAAAGCCTAGTTGTCACCATTATCTCCTCCTCAATCTACTATTGTCTCGTCACCAACTCAGTTCTCACTCTAAATTTTTTTTGGGTAAATAATATTGGTTTCTCATCTCTCTTTTTGTATGTCTCATTGATTTTATTTGTTATGGAAATCAGCTATTAAAATAAAATAAAACCAAAGATTTATTATTTGAAACCCTAACCGACTAACCGACAACTCCGACTCACCCAACCGATGACCTAAAACATCGAGTCCAACTTGAATATTCGGTTGAATATGGGCCCAAAACTCAGTCACCTGACCCAATCAGATTGAGTTCGGATCAGACCCAAAACTGATCCAAATCGACTCGTGGACAGCCCTAACCGAAGTGTGTAGTGCAAGTACTGTAACACTAAGAGGCTGTTTGGCCCACTTTTTTTGGTCACTCAATTTCCGTCACTCAATTTCCATCACTCATCACTCATCACTCATCACTCATAACTCATCACTCATCACTCATCACTTAATTTTTTACACCCGTTTGGCACCATCACTCATTTTCCATAACTCAATATTTTTCACACTATTTGTGGGTCCCATAACTGTCACTGGTGCAGCTTTTTTTTTTTTTTTTTTTTTTTTTTTTTTTTTTTTTTTTTTTTTTTTCAGTACCAGAAACCTGAACTCACTGAAAAAAAAAAAAAAAAAAAAAAAAAAAAAAACCCAGGAGAAGACTGAACCGAACCCAGTGAAAGAAGAAAGAAAAAAAAGTTCAGATACAAGACCGAACCCACTGAAGAAGAAGAAAAAAAAAAAAGAAAAAAAAAAAAAAGGAACCCAGAGGAATGGAGAAGACCGAACCCAGGAGGAAGAAAAAAAAAAAAAAAAAAATAGAAGACCAAACCCAGTGAAAGAAGAAAGAAAGAAAAAAAAAAAAAAAAAAAGAAGAAGTTCAAATAGAAGACCGAACCCACTAAAGAAGAAAGGAGAAAAAAAAAAAAAAAAAAAGAAGAGAAGTTCAGATAGAAGACCGAACCCACTGAAGAAGAAAGGAGAAAAAAAAAGTTGAAAAGGTGGCTAAAGTTATGACAGTGGGTCCCTCTTGTATGTTTAATTACAAAAATATCATTGAGTTATGAGAATTGGAAACTGAAAACAGCCAAAAGTTGTTTTCAGTTTTCATAACTTATAACTCAAAAAGTAGAGAATTGAGTATTGGAAACAGAGTTATGGAAATAGAGTATTGGTGCAGGCAAACGAGTATTTTGCTATGGGTCCCACCATTTTTGAGAATTGAGTTATGAAAACTGAGAATTGAGTCATGAAAATACTCAATCCAAACAGCCTCTAACTGACTCATTGGCTCTTTTATATATAGAGATATCCTACCATCTCTTTTATTCTTGTCCGCTCATTGTCTCCACTTTTTACATTTTATCTCTCTTTTTATCCCCGTCCACATGCTTTATGCTTTGAAATCTCAATTTACTTTTGTCCAATGTTATGGATAGTGTTTCGTTTTGGCCAAAACGGCTGAAAAATCTCATACCAATATATGAACCGGAAAGGTAAGCCACTCTATTCCACCTTCAATGAAATTTCAGCCCACTTCGGACCGTTTCAATCAGTACCGACCGAAATTAAAGATTCGGCCGGAATGAGATTTAGGGTTTAAATTTTTTTCCTCAAACCTGAAAGAATTTTTCTGCCCCTGAAATACCCACTGTGGATCACGGTAGAAAATACCAGTAATAATAGAGAAGGAAAACAATGGATCTAATGGTGGGGTAAATATAAAAGAAAAACAGAAGAAGAAAGAGACATGTTGGAAGGTGCTATTTACAAACACCAATCCATACTATATACAAAAATACCAATTTGGCTCTTTACCCTTTTAAAACCAATTACGTTAGATTCATTATTTTAAAAAAATTATAAAAAAACAAGACAGAAAATTCAGCAGATAATTGTTGTATGGAAACAGCTTATGAAGATTTTAGTATAAAAAAGAGATGATTTTCGGCAAGATAAATAACGAGAAATTAAATAAATATGTAGATAGACATGGAACTTTAATAAGGAGGAAATATGATATTATTAAAGCATACCTCAATTGACATATTGTTTGCGTAGCACTATGCACTAGCAAGCAAGGGAGAGGTAGGAGTTCCGGACCGAGATGCGATTTGTGGGAAAAGTAACAAAAGAAAAAGATGGGAGAGGGCTTTTGAGATTGTGAGATACTATAAAGTATAAAGACTCAACTATTCCGCCATTTATTCTCCGTGACCTTTCGTCACATTTTCTCCTGTTTTTTTGTATCAACTTCAGCCAGCCAGCCAGCCAGCACTCTGAACTCTGAAGGTTAGGTATAGCTGATATGGTCCACTTCTAATAACACGATGAAGGTTAGGTATAGTTTTTTTGTTGAAATTTTTTAATGAAAGGGTATTTGTGCCTTGAAAAAGTGAGGAAAGGAAAAAAAAAGAAATTTTAAAAATCTGTATATAATAATTAAAAGTTAAAAATTGAGCTTATAAAATAATGTATTGTTTACAGCTAACATTGTCCCCCTCTCTTTTTAATTTTAATTTCTAATAATTTGATAATTTGGATTTTGAATATATCAGTTAAAAGTAGTAAGAAGTGCTTACTAATTAAATTACATAACTCTTGATTTAATTTGGAAAAAAAAAAGTCTTATATTGATGATATGATTGAAAAATAGATACTTTAAAATAAAACTAAATTGCAACCTTTAAACTTAAAAAGGAGGAAGTAGGCAAATAATTGATAATAGCAAAATAAATTCAGTTTTATTTTTTATTTTTTAGGGGGAACGTAACTTGTTTTAATATGAAAACCTAGCAATATTAGCTAGGACAACAGGAAGTAAAGATGGTGGAACATCCTCCATCCACACAACAAAATTTGAAATACATAAAGCTTGTTGAGCTAAATTATGAGCAACCTTATTAACTTCTCTCTTAATATGAGAGTAATGTAATTGATTAAAAAACCTAGCATTAATTTTAATATCCTCAATTAACAAGCCATTTGAAGACTAGAAAATAGTGTCATTGCAGAGGGCATTCACCAAGACTTGTGAATTGGACTCAAGGATAGCACAAGTAAATCCTAGGTCCAAGGCAAATTGTAGTGTTGTTGATGCTGCCATTGCTTCAATCTCCAATGGGTATAGGCCTAAGGTAATTGCTTAGAGAGTGAACCTAATACTGAGCCAAGGTTGTCTCAGACCACCAATGCCCGTAATTCTTGTCGGCAAAAATGGCTCCATCACAGTTTATCTTCACCACTCCCTGCATTGGATGCTACCACCGAGACTGTGTTGAAGAGGGAGCAGAACGCATAGGTGGTGTGGGAAGTTGAACTGCCTTAAACTCAACAAGGTACTCTTTTGCCAGTGAAGCAATCGAGTGTGGTCTACTGCTGGGTTTGTTCAACTGAATCTGATTCCATTGGTCCAAATTGACCATGCCATGACCAAGAATAACTCCAGGTAATGTTGGTTTGTGATGAGCCATGATAGAAGCTCCTTGAAGTCAATGAAGGTATTTGTTCAACGACAATTCCAAAGCGAGTTATCTTCCCATACCAGAGAGCATGGATTGTTGATTCAGGTGCAATCTTACACCGGTCACAAACTGAATTGTCGATTATGGTTCGGTGCAGCAAGTTTTCTTTAGTCAGCAATGAGTTTTGGCGGGCCCTCCATTTTAGGTTTTTAATCTTGTTTGGAACTTGCAAAGACTAGATTCCTCGCCCAAGTGATTTATCCCTCTCCAATTGTTCTTCATTGATCTCTGCTTCTTCCTCAGCTTTTAAGAACTGGTATTTGAACTTACTTGTGTATGACCCATTATGAGTGAAAGGCCAAAATAAGCTATCCTCTGCTTCTTGCTATGACAATGGTATTGTTTTGGCTAAATCTGTCTCTTCGAGAATAAAGATGCTATCAATCAATTCATGATTCCATTGTCTTGTTGTTTCGTCTATGAGAATATCAATCTTAGCACTTGCCATAAAATCAATAATATGGATAGGACCTATGGTGATTTTTTCCTTGGTAGCCAAAAATTCTGCCAAATGCTCACTGACTTTCCATTCCCAATCCTCCATTGGCATCCTCTAAGCAACACATCTCTCCCATGTAATATGCTAGTCCAAGCGTGAGAACTCGCATGTGAATTTTTAGCTTCCATTATTGAGCAAGTTAGGAAGAAGTGAGCTTTGAAGACTTTATAAAACAGTGAGTCTGAATTATGCAAAAGCCTCTAAGCTTGTTTTGCCAATAAGGAATCATTGAATATGGCTATATCTCTAAATCCCATGCCTCCCTCCCCTTTAACTTTTGTTAGTTCATCCCATCTCAATCTCAACCAGTGAATCTTCCTTCATGTAATATGATGAAGAGTTGGATTGCATAAAATTCAATTCTTCAAGATCCAAATTCCAGCTTTTTTTTCTTTCTTTCAAATTGAATCTAAATATAGTATATCCATATTTCCCTTTTAAATCTGGAATTTGATTGTTCAAGATTTAGATTCTATTTATTCTCTCTCATATTATTCTATTACTAGTATGTAGCCCGTGCTACCGCACGGAAATGAATATATTATTAATCATGACTTTATTCATGTTTAAAAGGCTCATTTAAGTCTAAATTCATACCAGAAAATTTCATTAACAAAACTTAATAGTATATATATTTTACACAGAAAGATGAACCTTAGTGACAATGTTTATCCAAAAGATCCATTCACACTTTTGAATCTTCAATCTCTATTGGTGATTGAAATTTTCGTAGCTTAAAAAAATTAAAATTAAAAAAAAAAAATACCCTCAGAGTTGTACTCATTTTGTAGTTTTACGATGGGTCATTTTGTAACATGATGGACATTTGTGTGAAGAAAAAACCTCTGAAGTTTCATGGCTGATAAAAGAAATTTTCTCAAATCTCTTTTTATAGAGAGATGGGTTTGTGCGTGTTTTTATACATCTTTCATAGTTGTATTATCACGAAATAGGTCCAATAGATTTAGATTGGTACTACCGATTCTCAAAGTATGAGTGTTTAATGTGTTATTAATTTCATCTCATTGGCTTCTGCACATGACAGCAAAATTAAAAATAATTAGATTGTACACGTGTAGAGTAAAATTGGACTCTAATTTCAGATTCTAATTGAACAATTGGAATGATAATATATAATAGTAATAACAATAGGAAAATTCAAATAAAATTTCGGATTAAATTGTAACAATCTGAATAAAAAATTTCAGTAGAAAGACAGGGTGGAGTGATCCACTCCAAGAAGGCGACCAAACTTACATAAATATAGAATAATAAATCTCTCTTCGAAAAATTTATATTTTTCATAACCTTTACCTTCATTGAAAATTTTAAAAACATAGTGACTTACATCTGCCATCCAGACATCTACAGTCGAGTCCTCTCCAATTCGCGTAAGATTCCATTGATCACTAAGTTCCTTTGCAGCCTACAAAAAGTATCATCCATCGGTCCACAGTAGTGCTTTCTTCATTGTTATATGTGCCAAACCTGAACAAAAAGCCAAATATAAGGATAGTGAATTTTAGGCATAATGTGCATCTAATTACATATTAGCAATTTATAACAAATGTAAAGTTGCAAACTTTGTAATTGAATAGTAAACAAAACTCAGTGTCAGAACCAAGAAGAAAACACTTTAATCCGAAACTCAGTGCAAATGTAAAGATGCAAACTTTGTAAGCAATTTATAACAAAGATGCAAACTCTGACTTATCTATTTTTTTGGAAATTATGCAATATACCCAAACCAAGTTCTTATCACCGATATTAATCTCTTTAGTTTTCACGTTTGACTGCAAAATCAAGAAAAAACTTAATTAGCACAGTAACTCACTTGACCTAATACATAGGAGTGGTTTTAATGAGAATGAGCTCATATACATTTAGCCACATGATGCAAAATTCAACTTCAATTTCAGATTCTAGACACATGGCACAAAATTAGAATTCTAATTTGGTGTATATACGTGGCACACAATTAGAATTCTAATTTGGAATTCAATTTTACACTCTCTCTGCTTCACCTATTATTATATATATAGATTGTGGGAAAAATACCCTGACACCCCCCTAAACTTTGGGATTGTTGTCATGACACCCCCATGAACTTTTAGTTCAGTCAATTTAGGCTGTGTTTGGTTCAATGTAAAATATTTTCCAGAAAATAAATATTTTTTGAAAATGTTATTTTCGGGAAAGGAAAATATTTTCAAGTGTTTGGTTGCATTATGAAAATTGTCCTAGAAAATATTTTCATGTGTTTGGTAACATTCTAAAAATGCTATTTTTCACCACCACCCACACAAAACCCACCACCACACAACAGGAAAACCACCAAAACACCACCACCCACACCATCACCACAACAACAAAAAAATCAGAGATCAAAGAGAGAAAGTAAAAAAATCAAAATCACACAGAAACGTAGATCGGTTCGTGGGTCGATCAAAATCACGCAAAAAATCAAAATCACAGAGAGAGAGAGATCGGTTCGTGGCGTGAAGGCTCTAGGTCGCTGACGAAGTCGAAGGCTTGTGGGTTGAAGGCTTTGGGTCGAAGATTGGTTCGTGGGTTCGTAGAGTGGTGGGTCGAAGGCTCTGGGTCGAAGATCAGTTCGTGGGTTCGTAGATCAGCGAAGTCGAAGGCATGATCTGGGCTCTCTCTCTCTTTGCGCATGAGTCCGGAAATGGTTTGAAGTGAAAATTTTGACTGAAACCAATTTTCGGGTCAAAGCCATTAAAACACACGGTCAATTGAAAATATTTTCCGCAAAATTTATTTTTCATGCGCAACCAAACACCCGCATTTACGGAAAAGTATTTCCGGAAGTGATTTGAACCCAAAACAAATACAGCCTTAGTCCCCGAACTTCACACTTTAGCCAAATCACTACATCTGCTTGTCTCCGGTTAATAAACTAACATTTAACTCACATTTATCTCACGTGTAAGGCAAGAAGAAGAAAAAAAAAAAAAAAAAAAAAACTAGCCTGGCACAGATGAACCAATTGAGAGGAAAGAGAAACTTAGGACTCAGTTTTAAAAGAGAGAGAGAGAGAGAGGATCAAACGAAACTTGCTGTCTGTGGTCTTGCCGGAGCTAATGTCCCTTCACCGATCGCACCACTCGTGATTTCAACTATGTAGTTCATTTTCTGCCGTCCAACTGCACAAAATCACTGGGTTCATGATAGTTTAAGGTTCTTTTAAATGACTGTTGTGGTGAGAAATCTTTGTTTCTTTTGCGTAGAAGTGACTATATTGGACTTCAAATTATTGCAGCATCATGGAGGTTCTCGTAGGTTATTATTTTAATATATATTATTTGATTTGCTTCAACAAGCCATTCAAATCTGGGACCTTAAAGCTTTTTAATGTTTTCATAATTCGGTGATATAATTTTCTTTAGTTTCTAAATATGTATGTCTTGTTGTGAAAGGGATTGCACTCCTTAGATTGTAAACCATTGCTGTTCAAAGTTGGATAGTCACAGAATGCCTTTCAACGGAGAAATTGAAAAGATATGCAGGGATTTGGTGAGAGCACAGACAGCGGCGTGATTGGCGGTGGGAAATAAACTTCGACTCTAGCTCCGGAGAAACCACAGACAACAGGTCTAGTTCGACCCCTCTTTCTCTATCTGTCTCAAAACCAAGTCCTAAGTTTCTCTTTCCTCTCATCGTTTCATCATTTTTTTTTTTTTTTTTAGCGTAAAACTCATTTTAGTTCTTACATTTTCACTCGATTCTCACTTTGGTTCCTATATTTTATTTTCACTGATTTAGTCATTGTTTTGAAAAACGCTTTCCATTTTAGTCCTTTTCGTTACTCATTTAACAGAAGTATCTTACGTAGCAAACAGTCCAACAATAAATGCTGACATATCTATTAAAATAATATTAAAAAAATTATTTATATTTTTAAAAATGTCACATCAGCAATTTAATTTTTTAAAAAAACCACATCAGATAAAAATAATATAATTTTTTTTTATTTGAATATAAAAAATTTTAACCTAATTATTTTATTTTTAAAAGAAAAGAAATTAGTTAAATTAAATTTTTTTTTTGAAAGAACATGAAGAACTCAGATTGCACCAAATCTGAAACTGCCACAAAATCTCTGCCAAACATCCACCAAAACTTCTGTCAAACTCCACAGATTGCACAATTTCTCCAACCCACTCAAATTCTTCACACGAATTCAACCCTCACTAAAATCAAATTCCAGAAATCCATTAAACCCCATTCAATGAGAAACCCATAAATTCATTACCAAAAAAAAAAAAAAGAGAACAAAACCCATAATCCAAAAACAGCTCAAAGAGACGAAGAGCAACGCCAGGAAGGTAGAAGGAGTGAGATAAAGAGACGAAGAGCATAAAAAACAAGAGATTGTGGATCGGAGCTCGGTGGCGGCGACAATTGGCGTCATGGAGAGTGAGAGATCTTGAGACATGAGAGTGAGAGAGGTTGAGTGCGTGATCTGATCTGATCTGATCTGAGAGTGAGAGAGGTTGTGTGAAAGGGAGTGATGGAGGCTGTGTGTGAATTTGATTGAGCTTTAGCCATGGTGGAGCGGCAGTTTTTGGCGGCGGAGCTTCAGCCGTGCTTTCCGCACTTGCATTCTTTCTCTATCGCCACCGTGAGTCTCAAGCTCAAAAGCTTGTTGGAGGAAGTTCTAGAGATAACAACAACAACTCTGTCCCACCCTCGAATTTTCTGTACATTGGAACCGTGGAGCTGAGCCAGCAAAGAGGTTCAATCGCTGATGGGAGCAGAGGAGAAAACAATGGAGCTAACAGGTCTCCTTATCATAAGCTGAATTCGAATAAGAGATCTGATCTGTATCGGCCTAGTCAGAGATTTGATCTAATCTGGGTTTTAATTTTTTTGTGCAATCTGTGGTTTTTGGTTTTCAATTTTGACATGGAGGTGTTTGGTAGAGTAGTTTGAAAATTGTTGTTTATTGTTTTTTGAAATACGTGTGGGTGAAAAAATGTGTTAAAATGCGTAAAATGTTGTTTAAAAACTAAAAAATGTTGTTTAAAATGACAAACCAAACGGGACCAAGACTGGGTTGATGTTCTTAGTGTTCTTGATGAAGAAACTTTTAGATCTTATGTGAATTTTGATTTTTATTTCTGTTTTGATTTTTATTTTTGTTTTGATTTTTTTATTTAGTTAAAATTAATAATTAGGTTAGGCTAATTTCTTTTCTTTTATTTAAAAATAATTAGGTTAGAATTTTTTATATTATTTTTATCTGATATGGCTTTTTAAAAAAATTAAATTTCTGATGTGGCATTTTTAAAAATGTAAATAATTTTTTTAATGGACACATTAGCATTTACTGTTAGACCGTTTGCCACATAGGATACTTTTGTTAAATGAATAATGGTAAGGACTAAAATGAAAAGTGTTTTTTAAAACAAGAACTAAAAGCATGAAAATAAAAGATAGGGACTAAAGTGAGAATCGCGTGAAAATGTAGGGACTAAAATGGGTTTTTCGCCCTTTTTTTTTTTTTTTTTCCTTCGTTGTGCACTTGTGCCTCACACGAGTTGAACTAATTTATTAACTGGAGACTAACGGATGGAGTGATTTGGCTAAGGTGTGAACTTCAAGTACTAAATTGGCATAAATAAAGTTTAAGTGGGTGTCTTGGCAATAATCCCAAAGTTTAAGGGGTGTCAATGCATTTTCCCTATTATTATTACAAATGTTTTGACATGGGCACACGTAAGTAAATCCCACCCCCCCCCTCTCAACACACACGCGCACGTAACATTTTTTTTTTTTTAATTAAATAGTTGAGAGAGGGCATTTGAAAATTGAAATCTACACAACTCCATTAAACAACCAAGAGATGTTAACTAAGTTACAAGACTCTTGGAAAGTTTTATGCATGATTCGCTCTAGACCAAGACCTAAGGCTAAGGACCTCTATCATAAAAATGCCCCAAAATTTGTACAATGCTAGGGTTATTTTTTAAGTAATGCTAGGGATACAAAACTTTTCACAACTACTGTGATTAGATTAATGTCACTTTCATATAAACTCACTATTAACACTATCTTTATTAGCACTGATTACAACTACTAATAAGTTTTTTTTTTTTTTTTAATGGATGCATTACTTATATAATTTTTTACGTTGTTATAGTTGTTTTTGCATAAATAATTTTTTCAAAATAAAAAATGGTAAAAAAAGAAAAGAAAAAAATACATGTTAGCAAAATTTAAATAAAATAATTTAATTTGTAATTTTAAATCTGAAATGCATGAAAAATGGTTTTTAAATACAAAATTATAATCTAGAAAGTTAATTACAGTAAATGTTATTTAATTGATATTAAATATTTTAAAAAATAACTTGAATAGCCTCAGGTCTCAATCTAGATCAAGCCACCTTAGTTTTGGCTGTTTTTGTTTTGACTTCAAACTACTTCCGGAAAACTATTTCCGTAAAATTTGGGTGTTTGGCTGCTTAGGAAAATTCGGTCAACGGAAAATAATTTCACCTTTGACCGAAAATAACCCCTCCCCAAGCGGAAATCCATTTCACCTTTTATTTTCCCTTAAACCAATTTCCGGAAAAGAGAGCTCTCTCACATAGCAACTCTCCAAGCTCTCTCACACGCACTCACACGCACTCAGCAGCAAGTCTCCAAGCCCCAATCCAAGCTCCGGTCCACACAAGCTCCGATCCGGTCCAGACCGACAGCTTAAGGTAACGATCAGACCGACGAGGAAGCTCCGATCCGGTCCAGACCGACAGCTTAAGGTAAGGATCAGACCGACGAGGAAGCTCCAAGCTCCGGTCCAGACCGACGACCTCCAAGCTCGAAGCTCCGATCCACAGACCGACGACCTCCAAGCTCGAAGCTCCGATCCACACACCAACGAGCTCCAAGCAAGCTCCGATCCACACACCGTCGAGCTCGAACCTCCAAGCTCCGATCCCCACACCGACGAGCAAGCTCCGATCCACACACCGACGAGCTCCAACCTCCAAGCTCCGATCCACACACCAAGCTCCAAGCTCCGATCCACACACCGAGCTCCACCATCTCCCTCACGCAGCCGATCCTCTCCACGCACAGTGAGTTTTCCTTTTCCCTTTCTCAGTCCGATCCGAAAATTTCTCAGTCCGATCCACCCTCATTTCTCAGTCCAATCCACCCTCTCATCACTTCATTTCTCAACTCGATCCACACCAAAAATACAAAAAACTGAAAGGGCCGACCCACCCTCAAACCCATAAACAATCTAACTGAAAATCATCAGTCGCTCATAAACAACCCAACCTTTATTATTATTATTATTATTATATTTTTTTTAGGTTATGACTGAAATTTCCTTAGTTTTATTTGGTTGATAATGAGTATTGGGTGTAGCTGATGTTGAGTGGGTTGCATAAATTTGATGTGGATACTGTGGGTTTGGGTATAAATTTGATGTAAAAATAGTTGCTGTGGTGGGAGTTGGTTATTGGGCACAAATTTGATGTGGCTATTGTTGTTCTGTGAACTGTGAAATTTGTTGCGGCTATTGTTGTTCTGTGTTTTTTCTTTTTTTGGGAAACCCTTGTTCAGTGTTTTCTATAATAACAATGCAATGTGATTTGTTCATAGGTGTAAATATTGATTGTGATGGTATTATATTGTGTACGTTGTTGATGATACAATTATACAGAAATATATGTGCATAAAAATTTTGGTACTCGTTATCAATGCGGTTTGGATATTTTCTGTTTGTAGCTGTTTTTATTTACTGTGTAATCAATAGCATGCTTGTTTACATACCTCTTAGACCACAGTGTTTGTAATTTTTTAGAAGAAGAAAAAAACCAAAGCCGCAATTCTTGCTTCAGTTGCATCTGTCCTTCTTGTGGGTGCTGCATTGTTAAGGAAATTGCAGCGTAGACGTAAACGACTGCCTAGGGCGCCTTTTGTTAACCATGCAGCCAAGAGAGAGGAATACATAAATAGTGTTCTGCATGGAAGTGAGAGATATTGTGTGAATCAAATTAGGATGAAGCCTATAGCTTTTCACCGCTTATGTCACATCCTCACTGAGGGGGAGCATGTACGCCTGACTATTCACATGCTTGTTACGGAGTAAGTGTTTATTTTCTTACACATTATTAGTCATAATGTGAGGTTTCGTGTAATAGGTAGTCGGATTTATAGATCAACTGAGACTGTTCATAAATACTTTAAGGTCGTCCTTAGGGGGGTCCTGAAATTATATAGAACTCTAATAAGACTGCGTAGCGAAGATACACCCCAAGAGATAAGGAATAGCAGAAGGTTCTACCCATATTTTAAGGTAAATATTGCGACTTGTGTATTTTTGTAAATTAAGAAGATTTGTGTAATTCTAAACCATTATGTCTGTCAAAAATTAGGATTGTGTTGGAGCAATAGATGGTACACATGTTCGTGCATCTGTGCCACTTGAAATACAAGGAAGATTTCGTGGTTGCAAAGATGGAACCACGCAAAATGTGTTAGCTGCCATTAGTTTTGACTTAAAGTTTACTTATGTATTGGTTGGATGGGAAGACAGTGCACATGATTCACGTGTGTTAAATGATGCTAGGCCAGGGGGATTTTCAATTCCCAACGGTATTATACGTTTACTTCACCTTTTTGGTTTATTAGTTTAATAAATATTGTGCGTTTTCTTAAGCATAGTAGTGATTTGGTTTTATTTTTTAATATATGTAGGTAAATATTATCTTGGTGATGTTGGGTATGGTAATAAAAATGGGATATTGTCACCTTATCGAAGTGTGCGATATCACTTAAAAGAGTTTAGTGATCATCCTCCTGAGAATGAGAAAGAATTGTTCAACCTGCGACACTCTTCATTGAGTCGGTATTATACGTTTACTTCACCTTTTTGGTTTATTAGTTTAATAAATATTGTGCGTTTTCTTAAGCATAGTAGTGATTTGGTTTTATTTTTTAATATATGTAGGTAAATATTATCTTGGTGATGTTGGGTATGGTAATAAAAATGGGATATTGTCACCTTATCGAAGTGTGCGATATCACTTAAAAGAGTTTAGTGATCATCCTCCTGAGAATGAGAAAGAATTGTTCAACCTGCGACACTCTTCATTGAGAACTACCATTGAGCGAGGGTTTGGAGTGTTGAAGAAACGTTTTCGAGTGTAGGATGCAGAACCTTTTTGGTCTTTTGAAACCCAAGTGAAAGTAGTGTTAGCATGTTGTGTGGTTCATAATCACATTATGGGGGTTGAACCACATGACCATATTATGGAAGCTGCAATGAACGAAGTAGAGTCTAGTGACCCCCAACAAGAAACACAATCACGTCGAGAGTCCATTGAAGACAGTAGATTATGGAATGCTAAGAGAGATGAGATATGTCAAGCTATGTGGTTTGATTATATCAGGAGTGGAGAGTAGTACTTTATTTAGATTTCTATGATTGTAATATGTGTTTCTTTTTTTATAAAGACAATGTATTTACTATAGAATTCTGGTGGTGTAATGGAAAAGTATTTTTAGCATTACATTATTATTTGATGGTATTACATTGTCATTTTGAGTGTTAGCATGTTTCATTTTGTTGTGCAAATTTATAAGTATGGTTGTATGTGTGTTTGATTTGTTGTTCATATTCCGAGCGTAATTACTAAATGCTACTCTCATTTTTAAATGCTACTCTGACTATACAATTTTCATATGTAGTAATGTCAAAGGGCAAAGAGAAGGTAACCAGCAATAAGCAATTCATGTGGCTGCCTCCCATGCATGAAATGATGTTGAGGATACTTGCACAAGAGGCTGCAAAGGGCAACAAGCCCTCTAGCACCTTCAGGGCAGGCTTCTTTGCTCTTGTAGCAAAGGAGATAACTGCCCAATTTGGGGTTGAGTGCCACCCATCCTATGTTGATAATCGGATGCGAACTCTAAGGACCATGTAGTCTACTATTGAG
This sequence comes from Quercus suber, assembly GCF_002906115.3. Taxonomy (NCBI): domain Eukaryota; kingdom Viridiplantae; phylum Streptophyta; class Magnoliopsida; order Fagales; family Fagaceae; genus Quercus; species Quercus suber. The sequence goes on along the minus strand of NW_027070523.1, from coordinate 35,529 downwards.
AAACTTCGAAAGAAAAGTGGATTTGGTTGGGATGAGAACCTAAAAATGATAACGTGCGATGCAAAGACATACCAAGAAGAAGTTATGGTATGCCTTCCAACTATATTTTCTTAATATAAATGATAATATATGTTTTTGTCCAAAAATTGAAATTTATAATGTCATTCTTCGTTAGGATTCCATTGCTTTTGTCAATTATTTGGTATTTTAAAGAGTTGTAAATGAAAAAAAAAAAAGAGAAAGACAGCCATATCTTAGTTTGGAAATTGAAGGCAAAGAATTATTTGAAAAGATATTCAAAGTTTAAACCATATCCTGCCTAGTACGGTTTACTGTCCATAGTCTAAGAGTAATGTCACACCACCATATCTAGATGTTTAAACTCAGCATCTACTTCATACCATGAGTTTATGTTTAATTTGAAAAGGATGGACACTCACTATATTTTTCATATAATAACAGATTTGTTTGTTTATCATTGACCTAAAACATTTACTGGCATGAATATTGCATTGAATATTGAATTTATGAGTGAAGTGATTATTGCATTGTTATTTAACGTTCCTTTCTCCCTTACAAGCGTATCGAAAACATGCAGAGTTTCTAAACAAGAAAATAGAGATGTATGATGAGTTAGCTATTGTCGTGGGGAAGGACACAGCCACAGGTGGCTTTTCAAAGTCCTATGTAGATATTGAAAATGAGCTAGATAATGGCGACAATGCTGAATTTGTTACAGATAATGTGGAGGAAGATGTGGTCGAAAAAGGTAAAAATGTAGTCGAGTCATCCACCACTGGGTTGGGAATTTCCAAGTCCCGCAAAAGAGGGCGTGCACCTTCTACTGCTGATGATAGCGTGTTGATTGATCTGTCTGACCAGTTGAAGGACATAGCTACGGCTCTTAAAGAAATCAATTGGGGCCCGGTGGATTACACATCTCTTTATAATGAGGTTATGGCTATGATGGCGGATGGGTATAGCGAAGAAATGCTCGCAACTGCGTTTGACCATTTGTGTGAAAATGAGGAGGTAGCACAGGGATTTCTAGCCAAGAATGCTAGGCTGCGAAAGATGGGGTTGGATAGTTTTTTTTTCTCACAACTTTGACTTGCCTGTTTCATGTAGACTATGACGGTAACTTTAGGAATTCACTTTTGTTGTAGTACTAGTATTGATCTACCATTGTAATATATATGTAGTATTTTGTATTATTAGGACGATATAATTGCCCAAATTATGTATTTGTACTATTCAGATACCATGAGTAGGTATCATTTTTGTATACCATGGAGGTGTGGCTATTTTTATATTAATATTATCGGTATATTTAAATGATTATTTTTGATGTTGAAGTGGATGATTATTTTTGTACTGTTACAGATATGTATACGGAATGCAGGTGTATGTTGAAGTGGATGATTAGTTTTGTATTGTTACAGGTTTGTCTAGATAATGTAGGGGTAGAAATTTGTAAGGCATTTCATATTTTCCGTAAAATTAATTCACAAACCAAACATGGAAATTGATTTTCCGGAAAAAATGAATTTCATTTTCCGTAAAATGTTTACCTGAACCAAACATGAGAATTGATTTTCCGTAAAACAAGAAGTATTTTCCGTAAAATATTTGAATGAACCAAACACCAGAATTTATTTTCCATAAAACGAATTCCAAAACAACCAAACGCCCTGAATACATTTTCCTTTTCCGGAAAATAGCATTTCCGGAAAATATGTATTTTCCAGAAAACGTTTTACGCGAAACAAATACAGCCTTTATGTCATGTTACCCACCTCGTCTTTCTCTTGTAAGCCATGTTAGCTACATCTATCTAGGGTTGTTCAATTTGAACCAAACTTGCTAAACCTAGGCCCATTTGATCCTAAATTCAACCGATCGTAACAGATCTAGTGCAAAATGTTGAGACCTAATGATATTGGATTTAAAAAAAAAAAAAATCATACATTGAACCATAACAGCAAAAGTAACCTTGAATAAATTTTTTTTTTATCCAATACTGTTTGTCTTTGAATACATTAAATATCAATGTGAATGCTCCTAGATTTGTCTTTGAACACATTAAATATCAATGTGAATGCTCTTAATCGTGGCCTTGAAGAAGTCTATTCCTACAGGAGGACGCAAGGCAGTAAGAAAAACAAGTTATGTAGGTCAAAGTAAACTCAAAAAGAAACAAATGTCAACCCAGAGGTTTTCACTGTTCAAATGTTTTATTTATTTATTTTTACTTTTGTTCTCTGTCAAGGACCACACAACAGGACAACACTGAAATTTGAATTCGTTCCCCCTCATGGTGAACAGTCGGAATCTGCAATGGATGAACTAGGAAAGCAACAAAGTGGGGGCTAAAGGATTCCTTGGAATCTTCGTACTTTTTATTTTATTTTATAGGTCCGGTTAATGTGTGTTTAAATATAAATTAATAATTTATTTTGAAAATTTTTTTATAAAAAATTGAAAAAGTTGTCAAAATGGTTTCCTAAAAAGTTTCCTAATACTTTTTCTTTTTTCTATAAAAAATTTCTTAAAATAATTTATCAATGTATGTCTTGAGAGCATATGTTAGTAAATTCCTTATTTTAAGAGAAATGTAACTTTTTTTTGCTGAGTAATTGACAAAAATTGATGCCAAAATTTGTGAAGGGCATTTCTTAGTAATTGCAGGGCTGTTTGGCACATCATATTGAATAACTTCTCTCTCTCTCTCTCTCTTTTTTTTTTTTTTGTAGAAACAAATGGAATGATGTGATTTGCTTATAATTTGTAGACATCTATCTAAATTTTACTTATTTTCACTATTAAGTTAAAGTTATTAAACATCTTTACCTTTTATTATTATTATTATTATTTTTATTGTTTGGTTTAAATAAAGTAACTCATACATAGGGGCTGGAGCCACCTTATGGGGTGGGGGGCCAAAATTTTGAAAAAAAATACATTTATTATTTCTTATAAAAATTCATTGTAAATTTTATATTCTTAGCTACCCCGCGGGAAAAAAAATTATATGAGCTTACTTTCAAAATAAAAAATGTGTTAATTTTTAAAAAAAAAGAGGTTGCAGCAAATGTGATATCAAATATGGGAATAATACTATAACATAGATACAATGTAAATGTAAAGTTTTCATTTTTTTTTTCTTTTTCTTTTATTGTAAAAAATGATAATTTTCAATCTTATGCCTATAAGTTGGTAAACATTTATCTAAAATTTATTATACACTTGTTAGGGAGATATAAGACTTTGGGAGACTCTAACTGAAGTTCTAATATAAAATATAGGAACGCAACTTAACTCAAAAGCTTAAATCTATATGCTTAGGCGAAAATCTCTTTCAAATGTAAATCATTGCTTCTTATTGTGTAGTTCAAGACCTATCCATTTGTACCACGAACAAGTCTTATTAGTTCCTCCTTATTTATGGGAATCTCGTGTTGCATCAATATTCTTTGGTTTAGCACTATTGGCAATACTGTTTTGTTGAATAATTTTCCAAGATAATTTGTATGGCCTTTGTGGGCTTACATTGTGCGATACACACTTGTGTGGGATCAAAGAGAATTAACTGTATTATCTAAAAATAAATGTTATTGTAAATAGAATGCAAAAATTTATTCCCATATTTTATTCACTCTTCTCTCTCTCACTTAGATCGGCGGTGGCATGGTCTTGGTGTTTTGTCTCGTGGGTCATAGTGTTAGGTCACAATGGGTCACATGGGTCTTGGCTAGCTTTGGGTCATGGTGGCAATTGTGGCTACAATGGAAAAGCATGAGAGTGGCCATGTAGTCATTGTTGATTTGATGGTGGGTTTGTACCATGGAATTTGGGTTTGGTTGCTTCGGTGGTGGTGTTAAGAAGGATGGTCTAGCCATCTAGCCTTGGGTGGTTGATTTAAATATAAAAATTCATCAATCTAAATTAGAGGTGCAGTAAAGAATTAAAAATCCACCAAAAGAATGAAGGCAATATATATATATATACATATATAGAGAGAGAGAGAGAGAGAGAGAGAGAGAGAGAGAGAGTATTCGCCTTTTTTTGTGAGCAAAGTATGGATTGAATGGAAGAGAAAATAACAAATTTTTATAGTAAATAAAATAGGAAGAAGAAAAGTCAAAATAAAAGGAAGATGAATAGATGGAGGAATTGTAAAGTAAAGGTATAGAATAGTGGGGAAAAAAGAAAAGTGAGGAAATGTAAGAAAAAGTGTAATTGTTAGGTGAAAATTAATAAGGAGAAAAATAACTAAAAATGATTGAGAAAATGTTGGAAATTGGTTGATGATGTGGCACTGATGTGGCTTAATAGGAGTATAGCAATAATAAATACTACATTTCAACTTTTAGATATATATAGATATAAATTTGTACATTTCAACATTATCACTAGGATGACCTAGTCTATGGTGCCATAACAACCATTTATTAGACCTACTGATATTAAAAGTTGAAGGTGGAGCTGTAGGAGCTGAATTGAATGAAGGATGTGTGAATGAAGAAGGCTTGACTTGAAGCTTTGAGTAGATAGGATAAATACCATTCTCACTCAAGCCCCTGTAGAGGAGTCTCCTCGTAAGAATATCTTGGATTTTGAGCTCATTAGCATCAAAATGACAAGAGCAATTATTGTGTAAACAAAACTTGTGCACTGATAAAAGATTCATGGCTATTCTAGGGACATGTAAAACATTTTTGAGTATAAACTTGTGATATTTGGTATGAATAGAGGAATTACCTATATTGTTGATTGGAAGGGCTTGACCATTACCTACAATGACTTGTTCAGCACCCTTATACTGAGAATGATTCGTAAGATTATTCAAGTTAGCTGTAAGGTGATCAGAAGTACCAGAGTCAGCCAACCATGGATCTTGATTGCCAGTGATAGCAGCATTGGAGACACTAGCCATAGCTACAAGTTTGGTTGGAGGATTTTTACCTTGATAAGTAAAATCCATTTTGTGATAGCAATCCAGTGCTAAATGTCCTATTTTTCCATAGATTTGACACATAGGATGACCAGAGTCAGCTTTATAGGACTGATTTCCAAATTGAGCGTTAGATTGGTTTTGATGTGGAGAAAAATTCTGATGAGAAGAACCACCGGGAGAAAAATTCTGATGAGAAAAACCACCATTGTTGTTGTTATATCTGCCACCACCTCTTCCTCTATTAGAGCCATTGCGGCCTCTACCTCTACCAAACCCCTGATTTTGAGCGTTACTTCCATTAGGTCTAGAATTAGAGGCAAACATAGCCATAGATGGAGGAATAGACTCAAGATTCTTTGCCATAGCTTATTCTTCACTCTGCAACATAATGGAGAGTTGCTCATATGTGATTGGATCACTCCTAGTGTGAATAGCTGAGCAGAAGTGAGCAAAATCTTTAGGCAAGCCTTGAAGAACAATACAAATTAGTTCTTCATTATCAACCACAACACCTACAGCAAGAAGCTTGTCTCTTGCAATCTTAATCTTCTGCAAGAACACATTCACAGTATCACTTCCTTTCTTGAGGCTTAGTAGCTCAAGCTTCAAATTCAGAATGTTAGCTCTTGAAGTAGAGGTAAATCTCTGTTCCAAAGTATTCCAAACCTCTCGAGAGCTTGTAACACCAACCACAAGAGAGATCACTTGTGGAGTCGATGTGGAATTGATCAAAGAAAGTAAGGCCTTATCTTTGATTTTCCAAGCTGAGTATTTAGGATTGACATTCACAGTGGAAGAACCTTGAGTATCAAGAAGAAATTGACATGGCTGTGGCAAAGTGCCATCAATATGATCAAACAGTGAATAAGCTTCAAGAATGGTGACAAGTTGATGCCTCCATGGTATAAAATTTGTATAGTCTAATTTGATTGACATCAAGTTTGACATGTCAGAGAGGAGTAGTAGTGGAGATTGCAATGGTGGAGTGTGAGTTGTGGAAGGTGAGTTAGTGCTAGATGTGGAAGCAGTAGCGGAAGTTGTGGAAGCCATGGAAAGTGGCTCTGATACCATGGATGAAAGATGAAAAGTTTGAAAGAAAGAAATGGAAGTTGAGAGCAAAAACTGTAATGGAGAATTCTAGAAACAGTATTCAAGATGCTCAAATGAAAAATTACATGGAACTCTATTTATATAGCTCCTATAATTGAATACGTGATATTTAACCATAACAAACTATCCTAATCTTACGGAATAAATATCTAGTTTGTTATAGAAAATATCTAGAAGAAACTAGTAGAAACAAAGATCACAATGACTTCAACTGTAGAACACTGAAGCAGATCCACGGAAGAAAACCAAGCTTGAAGCATTAAATCAAAACGTCGTCGTGTCAGTAAATGAGAAACAGTGATGTCTTGACTCTTGAGTCATAAAGAGCATGGTCTTCACTTATCCAAACGATGCCGTTTATTTATAAAGGAAATGACACCATTTGGTTAGTTAACGTTATCTAGTCGTTGCAATGGAATTTGGTAAATCTGGCAATGAATGTCTTCCTCTTTCACACCATTCTTCGGGTGAGGATGGGGATATGATAGAGAGTTCTAATGGGAAGGATTTGGTTTCAACTGAAGGGAGTTCAGATATGGAGCCGTATGTGGGTATGGATTTTGAATCTGAGGAGGCTGCCAAGGTGTTCTATGATGCATACGCCACTTGCATGGGATTCATCATGCGCTGATGCGCGTTGATGCATTTCGGAGATCAATGCGAGATGGGAAAGTTGTTTAGCGTCGACTTGTGTGTAATAAAGAGGGTTTACGTAAGTTGAGGCCCAAAAGAAGTGAAAATAGGAAACATCAGGTTATCACAAGGGAAGGTTGTAAGGCAATGATAGTGGTGAAGAAAGAGAAAACTAGGAAATGGGTTGTCACAAGATTTGTAAAGGAGCATAATCATCCATTGGTAGTTACACCTGCTAATGGTAGACGAAGTGTGCTTCTATCGCAAACACCCGTGAGTGCTCAATTAACTTCTATACAAATAGTTGCCAATATGTTCTTTTCTTTTATAAAAATTGCATTATCTACTAGTATAATGTGGTTTTAAACCATTATATTCTTATACTATTACAGTAGCATCATAGAAAATTTCAAGCAGTTATAACTTGGCTATCTAACAAAACATGGGGGTAGCTTTATGTCAGTTGAGTACCAAATTTTTTAGTTCTTAATAGGGTTAAATTTTATTCTAGTTTATGTTGTTAGCCAAAAGCATTATAGCTCAACTAGTTGGCACCTCTTGATGTGTCCATGACATCCATGGTTTGAATCCCCCTTCTTCCGTTGTAAGTATTGAATTATCCCAAAAAAAAATGTATTCTTTCTGTGCTTTTGATCTCTTTGAGAAGTATCGAACCCTTGTCATGTATCTTTGTTATTGGATGATGCTACTTGTGACATTGAAGGATACGTTAATGGTAGTTGTTCTCTAAAATAATAAATTTTCAGCTTTTGTTAAGGTAAAAAGTTGTGGAGAGATGTTGCATTGTCAATATACTGCTTATGTTTGGAGTGTAAATGAAAGAAAATTTGGTTCAAATCAGCATAATGTCTAGTACCCGCATCAATTCCCCTAAGTGGGTGAGACTTGGTCTTTTTGAGTATAGCTATAGGTCGTACTCTAGTGTCAATTAGCATTGAGCAATCCTCCACCATCCAACTGCAAGGTCATTGGGTGGAGTTAAAGAGGGCGCAGGCTTACCCATAAATACTTATGGGTTGGGTTTTATTTCTTTTTCTTCTTCTTCTTTTAAAAATGGGTTAGGTTAGGGTAATGGGTTGGGCATTTAATGTGTCGGGTTGATTGAGGGACTGATTTGGGCTGGGCTTGAGTGTTGTTTACCTTTCAAATGAGTTGATTTGAAGGCTTGTGGACACTGGGCCTTTGGGTACGAATCATGCTTGTCTTTTTTTTTTTTTTTTTTTGGGTCACTCTTGGCTATGAGGTTGAAGTTAATGAGTGGGAAATGTTTTTTTTTTTTTTTTTGGGTCACTCTTGGCTATGAGGTTGAAGTTAATGAGTGGGAAATGGAGGTTTCCAAGAGCCAACAGGGGAATGATGGGTTTGATGGCAATGGTGGGGCTCACAGCGGGGGCTTGGGCTATGGATTTTCTAGGTGGTGGCAGGATGGGTTCTTGGTGGAGGTTGAGCTCTAGTGATGGGTTGGAGCAAGGTGGATTTTTGTGCAATTTGGGTCATAGTTTTAGGTGCTGGCTGACTGTGGGGTGAGATTTTGTGGTGTTTTGATCACTGTGGGTGGTTGGATTTGGGCAGATTGGGTAATTTCAGTTTGCGGGTATGGATGCAAATTGGTTAATATTGTTGGTGTTGGTGATGCTGTCTTGGATATTGGTGTGGAAAAGCAAGATTATGATGGATTGAGGTTTGCTCTGGTACTAAATTTGATGCAGCACAGGTAGATACACAAACAGAAAATAAAGTTAAACAAGGGAAATGGGCACAAACTCTAGGTTTCAACTACCTAGGACTGCTTGGAATCACCACCATGCTATAGAGGAAACTCAACTGAGTATTTTTTATCCATTGAATCATTCAAAATTCAACGTCCCAAACATTTACTGGAACCACTTTTAATAGGGTTTTCAAGCTTACATCAACAAGGAACGTTATAATCATGCCATGAATACAATCCCATAAAATCGTCAATCAAAATAAAATCAAAATCCTTCAAATTTCAAATAAGCACAAATTTGGTTTAAATCAGCATAATATTTGGTGTCCGCACTATGGGACCTCTTTTGTTCATAAATCATCTTCATTTGAGGCCTTTTTTTTTTCTTGTTACTGTACATCTTGAAATCTTTAACATTGTTAAAATGAAAAATTTTCTGATTACCAAACTATTATTTTCTTTAACGAAGGCCTTTTTGAAGCAGTATTAATGCTGTTTATGTTTAGATTTCTATAAAAGATAATGATATCTTTGAATGAGTATTAATCAGTCATCTATTGCATAAGACGCTCAAAGTTCTAGATGCTTGAAGAAAAGAAGGCATATATTCCTGTAATATTCTTTAAAGAATGGTCAATGTTGTTAAAAGCGCCTAGGTGCAAGTGTGCAGAGGGTGAAGCTCTAGGAGTGAAGCACTTTTGTTACCTGAATGAAACACGTAAGGTGCACTGGGAAAGTTCAAACTTTCAAAGTATATGAATCAATTACAATTAACTGCTGGATCATAAAATTAGCTATTGGATTATAAAGAACACTATTCTTAGGCTGTGCTAACTACAAACAAAAATATATCTTATTATATATATCAAAACCTACAGGATAAGATTTAGAAGAAAATAAAAGGTTGTCGGTTAGCAGATAACTCTTTAAAGTGATTTACTGGCAAACCTCAAGGGATTTTTTTTTTTTGTATTATTACCCAAAGTATATTGCTATTTTATCTTTGAAATTAAATGTTATGAATATTACTCTAGGCTTTAGATTATATTTTTAAAAAATGTGCACTTTAATTGAATCAGGCATGCCCCTGCGCTTTGCATTTTCTGTCTAGGCTTTAAGAGGCATTTGCATTTAAATGCACCTGGAACTTTTAACAACATTGAGAATGGCTGGAAGTCAATGATTTCAAATTTGTAGATTCTGAAAGCTTGGAAAAGCCATAGTTCACTCTTGAGATATTAATTTGTTTTGTGAAAAAGGTTAGCAGCGAAGTCCTGCAGACCTTGGCTTCTCTAATTCACTAGATGACACTTGGACAATGGATGATTTTTTATAGCAGTCAATCATTTAGCTTTTCCACTATATGAATGGAAGAGCAGGAAAATCAGTGGCATTATCTTTTCCAAGTCCCCTTACACGTAAGAAAATGTTAGTGCTTTGAATCTTTTAATCCACTATCATTATAAAAATTGTTGTCCTTGACAATGATGTTGGATATTTTTCCTGATAATTTTTCCTAATAGATAATTGAAGAACAAAAATATTAATATTATTTCTCTCTCTCTCTCTCTCCCCTCCAGCAAATGAATTCTGACCGTGAAATGGGTACCTTAATTGTTATGATTTCTTTGATTTGATAATTTGATTTTTCGAGCCATAAAAAAAAACATTATATTTTTGTTGGAGAAAAGCTTCTTTACATTTTACTATCAATATGTTTTTAGTGTTGTTGATATTTCATTCAGGATGAGAAAGATGTAAAAATTCGAGAATTGACTGCTGAGTTACAGCGAGAGCGAAAGCGATCTGCAGCTTTTCAAGAACAACTTGATATGGTTCTAAGAGATATGGAGGACCATTCGCATCACCTATCTAGAAACATTGATGACATAGTTCAAAGTGTGAGGGAAATTGAATCAAAGAGGTTAGCCCTTTCGCATAGCTAGTGGCTGCAGTAGATGTTCAATTTGATTTGTCTCTGTACAATTTCCTTGATTATGTATCATTTATTTTCAAGATATAAATTTTAGTTGTAGGTTTTTCTTT
>NW_027070523.1:0-23838 GCF_002906115.3 Quercus suber | reverse complement strand
ATCTTTACATATTTTCGAGTAATCGAGTTCATATAATCCTGTAAGATATTGGTGTTAAGATTTGAAAGTGCAGAAGTAGAGGAGATTTGAAAATGCAGTTTACATGGCTATGCATTGCAACCAGACCATGGTATGCATAGAGGGTGATTGCAAAACCTGTATTCAAGCCTTCTAGGGCTATCTTCATGTGTCATTCTTCCTTGGAGAATTGTAAGCAATATAGCTGAGATCAAGAGTTTAGTGAACTGTAATTATAATAGACCTATCTCTTTTGATTGGGTCCCCAGAGTTGCTAATAGGGCTGCCCATATATTGGCCCACTGGTATTTGCTGAATAGCATTTTGGGTTTCTTTGGCCCAGCTTAGCTCCTCTGAATCTTTTGGATGTAATTTTGGAAGATGTTGTGTTGTTTCTCAACTCTCTCCTCAATTTTCTTAATAAAATTTTTCCATTCAGCCAAAAAAAAAAAAAAAAAAAATGAAGAAGAAGAAGAAGATGCATACTCAAAAAAGCCACCAACTAGATAACTCCAAATTAGTTTGATGATTGTGGCAACTAACCGGTTGGAGCATCATGCAAGAATCTTCTTTGAATCACGACACAGAATTTGAAAGGGTGTCAAATATAATACCACAAAGAAGTGCTTTTCCCATCTCCAATTTTTAGATCTTCTAAGTGTAGTATTAAGATCTTCTTCAAGACTAAGAACAATACTTCTTCTTCTTCTTGCCAGTAGCAGACTATAAAACTCTCCTAATTTTCTTCCAATATATTGCTGAACTTGCCTAGGACACATGGAATCGTTGTGGCAGAACACTTGTTACTAGCTGAATGAAAGTCTTGTTTTAGTTGTAACTAGTCTCTGAGCACTTCTATTTTTTGGTAAAGACTAATAATTTACATTCATTATAATTTGTAGTTTAAATTGTAATCAAATGTGTATATATCTATTTAGTGTTTTTTTTTTTTTTGGGGATATACTTGAGAATTAAAAAAAAAAAAATTGATAGGAAGATAAACGTGAGGATGATTTTTTTTAGGGGGGAAAAAAAAACCGTAACATGGTGTTGTTTAACTTGTTTTTCTATTTAAAATAAAAAATAGTAAACATATAGTTGCTTTAAAGAGGTGGGTTAGTGGGAGAGTGATTCTATTTTGTAGAAAATGTTTTAGGTGAGAGTTAGAGATATATTTTTACAGCATTATCCTCAAGTTTTGCCTCTACTTAAACGTAAGCTGTAAGATTATTTTGGAACCAAAAAAATGTCTAGTCCAAACTTGAAAAATGTCTTAAATAGTAGTATAGATAGACCAACTAAAGAGAAATTCTTCTTGTTACTCCGAGAGAGTGAAGAAGTACAATGGGTAGTGAGAAATTGAATGATGTATCAATGAGTCATAATTAATCCCATTTTTTTAGAATACATTCTAAGGGAATTGCAATCCCAGTATTACTAACAATTAAGACTTGACCAGGACCTAGTTAAAGAAATCACATTCTAAAAAGAAGTGCCTTTAAGCATTGGGGACCTTGATAGAAAACACGGTGAGCATGTTACACCTTTTTATTGATAGTCTCTTATTATCTCGCAAAAAAAGAAAAGAAAAGTAAATAAGCTGACAGTACATTAGTTGGCTGAAAACACTAATACTGATAATCACTTCTATAAACGCATAAGCTCACAATACATTAGTTGATAGACACTTCTGTTAATAGGTCTTTTTAAAAAATAAAAATAAAATTGTTGAACAAAAAAGATAGAAGGGGCACCCAATAAGATTGAATTTTATAACACAATTGATTCTTTGTTTTTATTAGTATTTGCCATTTTTCAAATGCAGGAGAGAACCTTTTGAAGCCTCCTTAATCGGTGTATAAGGACACCCGTTAACATAAATCTATCTCAATTTAAGGTCACACCATTTTATGACCATCCAAATAACAACATACAACATAATTAGGGACATAAATTTTCATTTCCCTTTGACCTTTTTTTTTTCAAAAATTTTTATATTATAAAAGTCATATTTTGGTGACTATTTTTATAATTACAACTTATCATCTTAACAAGCAACCAAAAAAAAAAAAAAAAAAAAATTGTGTTCTAGTGTTTCTTTACTAGCATAGGAATAAGGATAATAGCTAAAGGAAAAGTTTCTCTTTAAAATGCTTCTCCTCTCAATTCATGCAATTAATAAGGCTAAATAGCTTGCAATTAGCTATTATATATATATATATGTCGAACCTTGGACGTTCTAGGTTAATTGTGTATTGAAATCTTTGCTAAGAAAGCAGCTGAGTTCTGAAAATCAATTCTTAATTTATGTGAGCCTCATGGGATTATTTGAATTGCAGTGACAAATCAAATACTTGAACTTCCAAATTAGTGGTGACCATAAAGTGCTATTGCCTACTCAATAATTTGTAATCAAAAATAAAAATTTGAAATGTACAAATCAACCATGGTTTTCTTGGCATACATGGTGCATGATGTACAAATCAAAATTTCCTGAATCTGTACAAAATATAACATGCTTATTTTATTTATCTTGCCTAATGCATAATAAAATATTTTATAGTATTTTTTTTATTGATAGACCTAATGCATAATGTATCCCTTTGCAATGACAATACTCTCTTCCTTTGTAGTTTCAATAGGAAATAGAAAACAAAAATTAGTACCACAAAAAAATACACAATTTTTGCCACAATTCTTCATGTGGTGATTGTGATTAGGGGAAAAAAAATGGGTCTATTGAAAGTGACAAGAAGCCAGCCACAAATTTTGTCCTTTCTCCTTGCAACCAATTTGAATCTCTGATAAAAACCATAACTCCCAAATAACAATAAAGTTTCTGATAAATTTCAGCAGTAAAATTATTATTAAGAACATGCAGTCTTGAATAGAATTATTACAAAACTCAAAGGATAATTAAGCGGATATAGATAAGCACTATGCTTATCTAAACCAATTCCAACACTAACACACTCAAAAGACTTCCTAATCATAAGGATAATCATAAGTTAACCCTTATTCAAAACAGTAAAAACTGAAAACAAAAGATAAAGTGATCCACATCTAATATGGATGAGTGCCATTGCACTGCTGCATATCTATCACCACTTAGTGGACTTTAGAGAGCATACAGTTTGTGCAAGCGTAAGCAGTAGAAGGATAATGCAGCACAGGTAGAAGCAAATCTCCAAGGAGTGCTAAAATATTGATGCCATAATGTTGCCCTCCATCTATGCCAAAGTTTTCTTATAGAATGCATTCAAATCTTCACATATTTTTGAGTATTCAGGTTTCATATAATCCCATAAGATATTTGTGTTAAGATTGTTGACAGCTGATGCTGCAGCTTTGCTGTCGCCAAGGTAATTAACAAGGATTCCCTTATCGCAAAGTAAATCTACATCTTTGGAATTATCAATAAGGAAATTCAAGATGGCAAACAAATCCGTAACATATGCGTGCCCCACATAATGGGATTGCTCTAATGCAATAATGTTTCGAATAAGACGTATTTTCTCGTCATTTAACGTAATGCATGGGATTTCCAAAACTCCTTTCTTTAAATCGAACCTTATGTCAATAAAGCGTCTACCATATTTTTCTGGGGCCACCTTAAACTTGATTCCTGCCTCATGCAGCTGGGTTGCAGAGTATGATAGTTTAGCCCGTCCAGGTCTTCTGTACGGTAATTGTTCACTTTCACTTAGATCAAAGAATCTAACCAGATCTGTCAAGTGTTCTATTTTCACCTTGAAATCCTCAAAGACCATCTTTTGAAAGTTGTACCATCCAAAGAAATCAAAAGCAAGTTCCCTTAAAGAAAGGAGTTTGAACTCTGATTCAGCCGGAAAGTTTTTTTGCTGGAACAGCATCTCTAAAACAAAAAAGGGAAGCTGATTTTCAAGTAATACCAGGTCAGATTGCAAAATTGGATGCATCCATTCTGGTATCTCGATTGTAGGATCGTCCTCTTCCAAATGTGAGTAAGATATCAAGAAGTACTCAAGAATGAACATCCCATCCACCAGGATCATTGTCACAAAATCATCACTGCTTATGCTGGACACAACAGTCTCTGCGTACTAAGAGCGAATTTCTTCTTCCTTATCTCTTATTATGTGTACTAAATTCTGCAAGTTTATATTAGCCAGTTGAATGAAACACTCACAAAACCGTACTTTAAGCTTTTTCATGGTTTGTAATTTTGCATTGGAGCGGTGAATAGGGCCAATTGAAATAAGCAGAGGAGTGAAGGCTTGCTCATCCAATTTGCGAAGGTGATCTGGAACACTGATTAAACCCCTAATTGAGAATTGTTGCTTCAAACTTTCAAACATTGCTTTGATGTCAAGTACCAAATCTCCACTTCCATTTGCAGTTGAAGAGCTTCCTATCTATCAAGATAAGAGCCACTAGGATTAAAAACACACCCCGTGTAAAGTACAACACACTATAATTTGATTTCAAAGTTCATTCTATGCCACTATCTTCTAATTTGTTAAAATGCACTGGTGTTACAAGAATAATGATCATTTTGTATTTAATGTTTATAAAAATTTATAAAATAAATAAATAAATAAATAAATTTAATCATCCTCCTTCATTGTCTTGTAAAGCTGATCACATAAAAGATTTGCAAATATTTTAACTGGATGAAATAATAATTTTAAATGAAGAATTTTAAAATGGTTTCTTTTGAAACAATAATTAATAGAACAAATAATTTTGGTACTTAAGTCATGAATTTCAATGTTTTTTAATAGATAGTTTCATTGTTAGTTTGATAGAGACATAGAGAAATTAGGGTGTGACTTATCTCCAGTATTTTTTTTTTTTAAAAAAAAGGACATATCATTTTGTTTTAAATATACAATGACAAGTGGTAGTGAGTTTTAATCTTCACCTTTTATTTAGTTAGTGTATGATGTGACAGTTTCTCATTAAAATAAAAAGAAGATTCCAATTAAAAAAGTACTCGAGATAAGCCAAACTCGAATAATTAAATAGCTAGATTGAATTTTTTCGTTTTAGTAGGTAAAAGAAGGTACTTTTTGATATATTTATATACATACTTCCTACTTCCTATTACAATTTTTGTTATTGTGATACTATGAAATTTTCTAATGTTTTATCAAAATTTATTCATTATAGAAATATATTGAAAAGGCACAATTTTTTTTTTCTTTTAATGGGAATATGGTGTTGTTCAATAAATTTCTCGTTGAAGTTTGTCTTTGTACTTGAGTTAAATTCTAGAATTCCCAGAGAATTTTGAAATCGAGAGTAACTTTAATTAGGTTGAAAGTAGTTTTAAAATATGAGAAAAATTATCGAACACTCTAAGGGCTTGGTATAGGAAATATTTTTATAAACTTTTTATAAGAAAAGAAAAAATAACTAATTTTTTTGACAATTTTTTTATACAAGTGTTAACAGGATCTTTAACATATAAGTGAAATAGAAGTATTAAAAATTGTACCTATAATTGATATAAAATTTGAGTAGATTGACAATATAATTTAAGAAAAACATAAAATTAATGCGGATTAGCTTAATTGTTGAGCTTTCACTTTAGTTATGTATAGATTAATAATATTCCTTGCAATTTTTTTTTTAATTTAAAAAAATGTAAAAGAAGGTGACCAAAATGATATCAATAGAGTAGATAAACCACATTTGACAACTGATTATCATAAATAACTTAAAATTCATTAAAAATAATTGTAAAATATAATAGCAAGAAAGTCATTTTCGTAAATGAAAGAATTTTAATAATTAAAAATTTACTAAACTAAATGTAAATAGATTTTGCAAAAATACTATAGATACTATAAATTTTACTGCATAATATTTATTAATTGATGTAATATGGATAATGTTTCAGTCTAGTTGAAATGGCTTAAAAATCCCATACCGATATATAATCTGGAAAGGTAAGCCCCCTATTCCACCTTTAATGAAATTTCGGCCCATTTTGGACCGTTTTCATCAATATCGGCCGAAATTAAAAATTTAGTCAGAATGAGATTTGGGGTTTGAAAGTTTTTTCGTTAGACCTGAAAGAATTTTTCTGGCCCTGAAATACTCATCATGGATCACAGTTAAAAATAACAAATCAATAGAGAAGGAAAACAATGGATCTAATGGTTGGTAAAAAAAAAAACAGAAGAAGAAAGAGACAAGAAGAGAGAGAGAGAGAGAGAGTTGTAGAGAGAACGGTGAGAGAGAAAAGAAGTAGTGAAGTATATGAGAGGAGAGAGGAGAAATTGAGAGATAGTCGCAGGGGGGATGGGGGCAAAAAAGACAGAAAATTCAGCAAATAATTGTTGTATGGAATTGCTTATAAAGATTTATGTCTATTTAAATTGAGCGGAAGTAGAGTCAAGTTAGTTGAAAATTAATCTAATTTTTTACTGACTCTGCTCCATTCTACTCTACTCTCCTTTACTTTATTTTATTCCCTCAATCCAAACAGGTCATTGGTATTAAAAAAAAAAAAAAAAAATCCAGGCAAGATAAATAACTAGAAATTAAATAAATAGGTAGATAGACATGGAACTTAAATAACGAGGAAATATTATATTATGAAGGCATACCTCAATTCTTTCTGACATATTGTTTGTGTAGCACTAGCATTAGCACTAGCAGCCGAAGGCGTGATAGCTGTTCCGGACCGAGATGCGATTTGTGGGAAAAGAAAAAAAAATAAAGAAGAGAACAGAGATTAAGAGCATTCTCATCAAGGTTTGTAAAAAATTTGGCATTTACCATCTCAAAACCCAAATTTATAACATATAACACCCCACTTTTCAATACAACCTACATCAAAACTTCTAATTTTTTTAGCATTTCATTTAAATAATATTTCTTTATTATTTTTCAATAAGTTTTTTATTTTTCCTCTCTCTCATCTATCTCTCTCTTTCTCACAGCACCGCCGGCACCACACTACTAGCCACCCACCACCCATAACACAACCACCACTAACAAAAAAAGAAAAAGGAAAATCACAGTAGAAACCTCCACATCCACCCACAACCACCAAATCCACTCACCACCACCAACCACAGCAGAGAAAAAAAAAAGAAAAAAAAAGAAAAAAAAAAAGGAGAGAAACCTCCACCATCGCCGCCACCAGCAAACCCACTGGCAGTGAAAGCTTCTCCTCTCTCTCAAGATCGGCTTGTAGGTTTCAGATTGGCGTGGGATTTAGATTGCCGTGGGCCGGTGGTGGTCGTGGCTCGTCGTGGGTGGGGTTCAGATCGCAGTGGGGGGTCGTGAGCGGGTTCAAATCACCGTGGATTGCCGTAGGTGGCTTCAGATTGCGTGTGTGGCTGTGGGTTGGTTCAGATCGCGAGTGGCCATGGGGCCGTTGCTCGCCGTGGGCTGCCACGGTTTGCTCGCCTNATATTTTTTTCCCCCTAAAGTCTAATTTCATTTATCATAAGTTAAAGTTGTTTCATTTTCAATCACAAAAACACCTAAAGGTGTGATGAGATTTATCTAAAAAAAAAAATTTATTTTACCCATAAACACATAAATAGCTTCACATCTCTAAGTATTTTTGTGATTGAAGAATGTAACAACCCCGAATTATAATGAATGAAATTATTAAACTTTTTTTTTTTTTTTAAAGTCTCTAAGCAAGCGTGTGCTTGGAGGCTAGTATTCCTAACATCACTCATTTATTAGAGAAGATCAAAAATTCATTTTAAAAAATACAATGATTCGATAATCAGGTTATTTGAAATTACCAACCATTTCTTAATACATAAATCTAAAATTTATTGATATAACAAAATTTCACAATAATTTTTTATGCCTAGTCAAAGAATTTAACACTCATTTCTTATATGAACGTTTCTTACTTGTGATCACTTGACACCATCACATATTATGAAATTTTGTTGTGCGCCTAAAACAACTGTGACATTTAAAAAAATGTAAATACAATATTTTAGCTAGTGTTGTAAAACTATAATATAATCATATAAATATAATTTTGTCACTTGTAGCTCAATCGATTCCCAAGTATTGATAGTATTTATAGGCTCTCACGTTATCATTTTTTTAATTATAAAATTTTATGGGAGTTATCTAGTTATTTTAAATCCTAAAAGGTAGCCACTTAGTACACATCCATAACAAAACAAAAAAAGTATTAATTTTTTTTTCTATTCCAGGAAAGGCTCTCGCATTTTTTTGATTTTTAGATTTTAGGAAAAAAATTGCTACATCCACAACATTTTTACAAAACTTTTACAACAAATCTTAACAAAAGTTTCGGATTTCTGAGAGAAAAAAAATTAAAATATCTATTTTTTTTTTTTTTGGATAAAGGAAAGGCTTCAAGTTATCTTTTTTTTTTTTAATTTATTTATTTAAATGGAAAATCTTTCCTTGTTGTTGATTTTTTATATTATTTTTAATCCTAAAATTTGGCCATTTATTACACATCCATAACAAAAGTTAAAAAGAGCTTATATTCATGATTTAGCAATTATCTTTAAGACCAAGAAATTGTACCCAATATTTTTTTATGGGTAGTAAATTAGTAATTATTTTTAACAATACAATTTAACGGATAGTAAACGGCGGACTGAATTGAGTATAATTGAAATTTAAAAGATTGAAATAATAAATTAAAAGACTAAAATATCAAAACATGAAACATAGAGAATAAATTTTACAATTTGACCTAAAATAAAAGAAAAGGAACTAAGTTCTCAAGGAAGCCTTTGGCCCCACTTAATTTGTTGCTTTCCTAGTTCTTGCATTGCTGCAGATTCCAACTGTCCACCATGAGAGGAAACGAAATCAAAACTCAATGTTGTCCTGTTGTGTGGCCCTTAACAAAGAACAAAAGTTAAGAAACATCTGAAAACTTGAAAGTGAAAACCTCTGATTCACGTTTGTAGCTTCTTGAGTGTACTTTGACCCAAACTGAACTTGTTTTTCCTCCAAATCTAAGAGCATTCACTTTATATCTAATGTGTCCCGGTAAATATGGTATTGGACAAAAAAAAAAAAAAAAGGTTTATTCAAGGTTACTTTTGCTGTTATGGTTGAATGTATGAACTTTTTTTTTATCCAATATCATAAGGTCTGAACATTTTGCATTAATTGGATCCATTACGATTGGTTGAATTTAGGATCGAATGGACTCAGGTTGAGCAGGTTTGTTAAGTTTGGTTCAAATTGAACAACCCTAGATATATTAGATGCAGCTAACATGGCTTACAAGAGAAAGACGAGGTGGTTAACATGACATAAAACTAAGGCGGCTTGATCTAGATTGAGGCCTAAGGCGATTCAAGTGATTTTTTTTTTAAATATTTAATATCAATTAAATAACATTTAATTAACTTTCTAGATTATAATTTTGTATTTAAAAACCATTTTTCATGCCTTTGAGATTTAAAATTGCTAATGAAATTATTTTGTTTAGGTTTTGCTAACATTTTTTACAATTTTAAATTTTGAAAAATTGTTTATGCAAAAATAACTATAACAACATGTACAATTCTATAATTAGTATTAATAAATATGTTGTAAATAGTGAGTTCATATGAAAGTAACGTTAATCTAATCGCAGTAGTTATGAGAAATTGGTGGAAAATTTTGTGTCCCTACCATTACATTAAAAAAAAAAAAAAAAAAAAAAAACTAGCATTCCACAAATTTTGGGGCCTTTTTATGATAGAGGTCCTTTGAGCACTAGCGTCAGATCTCTTTAATAAAAAATATATATATATATATATTTTTTTTTTTTTCATACACCAAAAACCTTTTCTACTTTAATATAGCGTTTGACAATACACTCTATATCACATGTTTTAATTTCATGTTCTATTCATTTATCTATTCATTTTTCTCTTTCTCTACCAACTCACCCATAATCAAATGTGATCCACCACTACCCATAATTAGGGGTGGCAAAATTGAACACGACCCGTGAACCCAACACAACACGACATGAAATAAGCAGGTTATGGGTTGAGGTTTAATGGGTTCGTGTCATATTTGGATTAAAATGACTGACCCATTTAATAAGCGGGTTGGGTTAGTGTTTAACCTATGGAACCTGTTTGACCTGATTTACCTATTTAATTAAATAAAATTTTACCAATATACCCTTCAAACCCTAGGTATATAAACTTATTAGTTGTTGTAGTTTTTTTTTTTTTTTGACATATTATAATTGATTATTTGTGATATTGAGATATTCTTTAATTTTGAGTTTTGAATGATTATTTGTGATGCAGTTATTCGTTAATTCTAAATTTTATATTACAAATATTTATTTATTTTTTCATTTTGATAAAATCTAATAAACAGGTCGACTCAACTAGCCCGTTTAATAAATGGGTCGTGTTAGAGTTGAGAAATCTTGACCCGTTTAAAAAATATGTTAAGTTAGTGTTAACTTATATGGTTGGATACTCGTAAGTTAACACAACATGACAACTGCTAGTTTTTTTTTTTTTTTTTTTTTTCTTAATGTAATGGTAGGGACACAAAATTTTCCACCAATTTCTCATAACTACTGCGATTAGATTAACGTTACTTTCATATGAACTCACTATTTACAACATATTTATTAATACTAATTATAGAATTGTACATGTTGTTATAGTTATTTTTGCATAAACAATTTTTCAAAATTTAAAATTGTAAAAAATGTTAGCAAAACCTAAACAAAATAATTTCATTAGCAATTTTAAATCTCAAAGGCATGAAAAATGGTTTTTAAATACAAAATTATAATCTAGAAAGTTAATTAAATGTTATTTAATTGATATTAAATATTTAAAAAAAAAATCACTTGAATCGCCTTAGGCCTCAATCTAGATCAAGCCGCCTTAGTTTTATGTCATGTTAACCACCTCGTCTTTCTCTTGTAAGCCATGTTAGCTGCATCTAATATATCTAGGGTTGTTCAATTTGAACCAAACTTAACAAACCTGCTCAACCTGAGTCCATTCGATCCTAAATTCAACCAATCGTAATGGATCCAATTAATGCAAAATGTTCAGACCTTATGATATTGGATAAAAAAAAAGTTCATACATTCAACCATAACAGCAAAAGTAACCTTGAATAAACCTTTTTTTTTTTTTTTTGTCCAATACCATATTTACCGGGACACATTAGATATAAAGTGAATGCTCTTAGATTTGGAGGAAAAACAAGTTCAGTTTGGGTCAAAGTACACTCAAGAAGCTACAAACGTGAATCAGAGGTTTTCACTTTCAAGTTTTCAGATGTTTCTTAACTTTTGTTCTTTGTTAAGGGCCACACAACAGGACAACATTGAGTTTTGATTTCGTTTCCTCTCATGGTGGACAGTTGGAATCTGCAGCAATGCAAGAACTAGGAAAGCAACAAATTAAGTGGGGCCAAAGGCTTCCTTGAGAACTTAGTTCCTTTTCTTTTATTTTAGGTCAAATTGTAAAATTTATTCTCTATGTTTCATGTTTTGATATTTTAGTCTTTTAATTTATTATTTCAATCTTTTAAATTTCAATTATACTCAATTCAGTCCGCCGTTTACTATCCGTTAAATTGTATTGTTAAAAATAATTACTAATTTACTACCCATAAAAAAATATTGGGTACAATTTCTTGGTCTTAAAGATAATTGCTAAATCATGAATATAAGCTCTTTTTAACTTTTGTTATGGATGTGTAATAAATGGCCAAATTTTAGGATTAAAAATAATATAAAAAATCAACAACAAGGAAAGATTTTCCATTTAAATAAATAAATTAAAAAAAAAAAAGATAACTTGAAGCCTTTCCTTTATCCAAAAAAAAAAAAAATAGATATTTTAATTTTTTTTCTCTCAGAAATCCGAAACTTTTGTTAAGATTTGTTGTAAAAGTTTTGTAAAAATGTTGTGGATGTAGCAATTTTTTTCCTAAAATCTAAAAATCAAAAAAATGCGAGAGCCTTTCCTGGAATAGAAAAAAAAATTAATACTTTTTTTGTTTTGTTATGGATGTGTACTAAGTGGCTACCTTTTAGGATTTAAAATAACTAGATAACTCCCATAAAATTTTATAATTAAAAAAATGATAACGTGAGAGCCTATAAATACTATCAATACTTGGGAATCGATTGAGCTACAAGTGACAAAATTATATTTATATGATTATATTATAGTTTTACAACACTAGCTAAAATATTGTATTTACATTTTTTTAAATGTCACAGTTGTTTTAGGCGCACAACAAAATTTCATAATATGTGATGGTGTCAAGTGATCACAAGTAAGAAACGTTCATATAAGAAATGAGTGTTAAATTCTTTGACTAGGCATAAAAAATTATTGTGAAATTTTGTTATATCAATAAATTTTAGATTTATGTATTAAGAAATGGTTGGTAATTTCAAATAACCTGATTATCGAATCATTGTATTTTTTAAAATGAATTTTTGATCTTCTCTAATAAATGAGTGATGTTAGGAATACTAGCCTCCAAGCACACGCTTGCTTAGAGACTTTAAAAAAAAAAAAAAAGTTTAATAATTTCATTCATTATAATTCGGGGTTGTTACATTCTTCAATCACAAAAATACTTAGAGATGTGAAGCTATTTATGTGTTTATGGGTAAAATAAATTTTTTTTTTTAGATAAATCTCATCACACCTTTAGGTGTTTTTGTGATTGAAAATGAAACAACTTTAACTTATGATAAATGAAATTAGACTTTAGGGGGAAAAAAATATAAGAGCCTCTCAGCACACGCGTCAGAGCGTGCTTAGAGAATAGTAGATATAAGGAGAAAACTTAATGCAATGGCATTTGAAAAGATAAAAATTTATTGAATAGTGAAACATATGTCCAATAAGTTGAGGTTCACATAAGTTTGTTGATATTGTGGACTCAGTTAATCTCATTATCCAAAATTAGTACACCTTCACTAAGCTAATGGAATAGGTACACCTTCACTTAGTTAATCCCAATTTGGTTTCCAGCATGTAAAAGTTGTTTTGTGATTCTTTGTGATGATTGAATAATGATTAGAAGCATAAAAGAGAGAGCACACACAAAGGTTTATGTGGTTCGGCCTAATGGCCTATGTCCACAATGATAATAAAACCCTAGAAGGCTACATATTATATTAAGCACCTGTGTTACAATAAACCCAATGTAGGGTTTATATACTAAAGAATACTTGACTAACTCAAGGATAACCATAGGCTAACCTAAAATTAATATGCTTGTTCGACAAGTACATGGGCCTACAATTGGTATGAGTAACTTGGGCCATAATATGTCTAACACCTTCCCTCAAACTAAAGGTGAAAGCTTGACTTTGGAAGGTCTTGAATGTATTACTTGGAGTGGTACCTATGTTGTTAATTAATTTAGACCCCGGTTGTTAGAATTAACAAGTTTTAAATCCAAGTTGTTAATTAGATTTATTATGAACAAACCTTGTTAAAACAAACAAACATTAATATCATGTCAATAATGAATGCAGCGGAAAAATAAATAAGACAAGATATGATGACCCAGGAAAACCAATGAAACCAACCAGTTTCACAGTAAAAAAACTGGGGGGAAACCTTCCCGAAAAGCAATCCACTATAGAAAAGAGAAGTTTCAGATCTAGTACAAAACTTTTGTCCTTAGACTCTACAATTCCCGTAGATGAACTCACAGCAGAAACCTTCTACCGCTTCAGAACCTCTAAACTCTTCAATATATGAACGCCACCCTTTTTGTTGTACGGATCCCAGTACGTGACTAACTCCTTTGCACGAATCCTAGTACGTGACTCACTCACCAACTTAAGGAAGAAGAATGTTGGCTGCAAAGTTCTTCACTTCATCAACAGTGAAGATCAAGAAGCACTTGGTTACAAAACCCTAAGGTGCAAAGACGCAGTAGCTTCTTTTAGAGAGAATAAAACATCAATCACCTTTTTGCATATGTTCTTCTTGTATTCTCTTATGTGACGGCCTTTAAAATAAGCCTTATATAAGTTTAGGGTTGTGAGAAAAGAAACCCTACTCAAATACATAAGCCTGGCCCAAAAATCAAAAAGCTGAAAATTCTGATTTCCCGTAACCTCGATCGATCGAGAGGTGTCGAGGAGGTGTCGAGGTTTAATGAATCTCAACAGATAGCAGCTATCGAGGAGGTGTCGAGAAGGTGTCGAGGGGACAAAAACTTTCTCGATCGATCGACCAGCTATAGAGAAGCTATCGAGATTGCGATAAGAATCAGCTGAAGATCTCGACAGATAGCCAGGTGTCGAGGTAGCTATCGAGAAGGTGTCGAACTTTAAAAACTTTGCACTTCAGCTTGCTTTCTCTTGGACAGACTTGATGACTTCAACACTTGACCTTGAAACATTGTTTCTTGAAGTATTAAAAACACCTAGAACTACCCAATTACAAGTAGAGTGTGTTTTGTCAAAGGATTAGCCAATTTACATAACTAAGTGACATATGTTCTTAAACAAGTTAAAACATATATGTCCTAACAATCTCCCCCTTTGGCAATCCGTGACAAAACCACAACAAACAAATGAGCATATGAGAGAAGTCATAAATCACTCAACTCATATTCACTTGTTGAATACAATAGAATCTATCCTAACACAAACTCTTGAAAAACTTTGCAAGAAGAGAGTTTATGGCAAGTAGACTTTGACAACCTGTATTTCTGAAACACTTTAAACAAAACTCATCAAGGCATCTTGTGTGAAACAGAAATAAATAGATTGCATACAAGTAGAGAAACATGTGTATAAAGAAAGAAAAGAAACAACACATGTAGAGATAGGTGAAAGAAACATACATCAGCATATAAAGAAGATAAGCACAATGTATGTAAACATGGTCACAAGACCCAAGGTACAAGAAGAAGGAAGTAAACACTCCCCTAACAAGATGAAACACATCTCCCCCTTACAAAGGAATGTATTTCTCCCCCTAACTTGTAGAATCTTAAACAGAAACCACAAAAGTTTCCACAATTTTTCCCCCTTTTTGTCATGATTGACAAAGGGTACAAGAAGTTAGAAAGCTTCACTCGAGAAACATAAAGATGATCAAGGATGATCAAGGGGCACAAAGAAATCCATATAAATGCATGAATGTGATGAAACAAGATGCTATGGATGACAAGATAATAGAAGGATGCAAAACATGTGAAAAACAAGAAAAATGTTAAGCACATAAATTCCAAAACACACACACAGACACTAAACAAGTCTAACCAATTTTATATTTCAAAAACAAGTTATGACAGTTTAGTGAGCATACATTAGCACATGTAAAACCTTTGTGATGGCCAAATCACATTGTATCTGCACATGTATCAAAAGTAGCAAAGAATATTGCGTGTTGTGTGTGAAAAACATTGCAAGATTGCATATGTGTATACATGTTATGACGATCTAAGATATGAGAAAATAACTTTTAACTCACACACAATCATAACTGTTTGATGGGGACTATCACCTTCGAGGTACATCCTATAACTCCCACATCTCCTAGAATACACGCTTGCAACCATATTTAAAGCATTTTTAATCTTTTTGCTTTTTATTTTCTTTGCATGTTTTCTTTTATTTTAGCATATCATACATGGGTATATAAAAGAGAGAAAAGAAATACCCAAGATGTTAAGCATTTGACATCGCACTTTTGCTATGCCGAAGCATACGAATGTCTTTGACACTGCACTTTTGCTATGCCGAAGCATACAGGTGTCATATTATGATTGGCGGGCAACAGTGGTGAGATGGTTATTTATGCCTTTCTCTTAGGATTTTCTAGTCCTACCCGTCAAAAAGAGTGATATGAGTGTTAAGTTTTAAGAGATAACCTAATCTTACTCATCACAAACAAGAGCCACAAAGCTCACTTGCTTAGTTGTGCATAGAGATGCTCATCTAAGCTACAAGAGATACAAAGTTTAGAAAACTTTGTTTCATTGGCCATCCAAGGTACACAAGTACCAAAGTACACAAAACACACACTGTTTTTGTATTTTTCTGATTTTTCAAATTTTTTTTATTTTTATTTTAAATCAAAAAAAAAATAAACAAAACTGAAAGTA
Organism: Quercus suber; assembly: GCF_002906115.3. Taxonomy (NCBI): domain Eukaryota; kingdom Viridiplantae; phylum Streptophyta; class Magnoliopsida; order Fagales; family Fagaceae; genus Quercus; species Quercus suber. Next base: position 7,737 of record NW_027070523.1, on the reverse strand, counting down.
AACACACAAAACATGTTAAACAAAATAATGCAAAACTAGACTGACTCAGCAGAAAAACAAAACACACAAGCAATGCAAAAACACAGAAAAACAAAAAGGAAAAAGAAAGTGATGAAATCACTTAAAGTCCTTTTTCTTCCACACCTTGGAAGAGCCTTTCCTTTGATTGAATCCTTGAACCGGCGGTGAGGGGGAAGAATTTAACCCGTTCAAGTTCGAAAGGAACATGAGGGCTTTCAGAAGATCTCCAAGAGGAGCAAGAGAGGATTGAAGCTGATTATGGTTTCCAGATGCTATCATGCCATTGCTCTGTTGAGTGGCTAACCACTTATAGCAATTTGGTCGAGTGTGACCGGCAGCTCCACAATAATGACAGAGATGCTGCTTCTTCTGTTTAGGCTTTTGAGAGTTAGCCTTCTTAGCCCTAGAGTTTTTATCATCTTTCTTATCTTGCTTAGGGGGTGCTCCTAAGATAGATTTACCCTTGTCTAAGTTCTCACTAGCTAATTCAGTTTTGACATCAATGTTCTCAATTTCAATGTTATTAGCAGGAGGAACAAAAACAGTATTGCTAGTAGAAGCAGAATTAGAGAAAGAGATACCATACCCCAAACCAGTTCGATCCGAAGCAGGTTTCTGATTGCTAAGCATCTCATCAAGCTTTGCACTTGAGGTCCTCTCCAGTTGAGCTCTGACTTGAAACAGCTACGCTTCAAGCTTCTTGGTCTTCTCAGCCAAAAAGTTGTTTTCAAATCTCAGTGCTCCAATAGTTTGATTCGCCTCATCAAACTTTATGGACAACTCTTCACGATCAAGTTCCACATCACTGAGCTTCTTGGTGGCCAGCCTGTATAATTTCTCATGCTTTTCAGAGAGCTTGTAAAGCTTCTCATAGGCTGAATGGATATCATCTTGATCATCCATTTTCTCAAATTTTGACTCCACCAGTTCTTCTTCTTCATCCACTTCTTCAACAATCCCTTCAGTAGGATTGACTGTGGCAGTGAAGGCATTTAAGATTCCGTCATCCTGATTGTCGGAATCATCTTCAGGCTCAGTGTCACTTAGAGTTGCAGCAAGTGCCTTGCTTTTCCCAATGCTCTTGAGATATGTAGGACACTCATGTTTCATGTGTCCGAACCCATGACATCCAAAGCACTTTGGTCCTGCAGGAACAGTGTACTGACTTCCATCCTTAGCATCCTTCTTCCCTTTGTCTTGGCTTTTAGACTGTGAAGAACTGAACTGCCTCCGGTTCTTGTCGAAGCTCCTTCCATTGGCATTCTTCATAAACTTCTTGAACTGCCGAGTGATGTAGGACTTCATCTTAGAATCTTCATCATCGGAAGACTCATCTGTATCACTGTTCTTTGCCTTCAAGGCCATGCTTTTACCTTTACTTGACTTGCCAATCCTAGATAATCCTATCTCATAGGTTTGCAAGTTTCCTACCAGCTCAGTCAAAGGAATCTTGTCAATGTCCTTTGATTCTTCTATCGCCGTAATCTTGGCATGGAATCTCTCAGGTAGAGATCTGAGCACCTTCCTTACAATCTTGGGTTCTGGGATGGTTTCCCCAAGATTGAAGGCTGAGTTCACTATGTCCTTGAGCTTGGCATAGAACTCATCAAATGACTCATCCTCCTCCATCTTAATTTCTTCAAAGCTTGTAGTGAGCCTCTGAAGCTTTGAGTCTTTGACAGCCTTTGTGCCTTCATAGGTAGTCTGGAGGATGATCCAAGCCTCCTTAGCAGTTTCAGTTGAGGATATCTTTTTGAACTCCTCATTTGTGACTGCGCTAAATAGGGCATTTAACGCTCTGCTGTTAAAGTTAGCCGCCTTGATCTTAGTATCATCCCAATCGGCCGGATCTTCTGTTGGCTTAGTCCAGCCAATCTCTACAGCTTGCCACACTTTTTCATCTAAAGACTGCAAGAAAGCTCTCATGCGTACTTTCCAGTATGCATAGTTAGTGCCATCAAATAAAGGAGGTATAATTAAAGATTGTCCTCTATCCATGACAAACAGGGGTCAATGGATCAACACAGCAAAGATTAAATCCTAATCAGAGTGTGCCCGCTCTGATACCACTTTTTGGGAAATTTAGACCCCGGTTGTTAGAATTAACAAGTTTTAAATCCAAGTTGTTAATTAGATTTATTATGAACAAACCTTGTTAAAACAAACAAACATCAATATCATGTCAATAATGAATGCAGCGGAAAAGTAAATAAGACAAGATATGATGACCCAGGAAAAACAATGAAACCAACCAGTTTCACAGTAAAAAAACTGGAGGGAAACCTTCCCTAAAAGCAATCTACTATAGAAAAGAGAAGTTTCAGATCTAGTACAAAACCTTTGTCCCTAGACTCTACAATTCCCGTAGATGAACTCACAGCAGAAACTTTCTACCACTTCTAAACCTCTAAATTCTTCAATATATGAACGCCACCCTTTTTATTACACGGATCCCAGTACGTGACTAACTCCTTTGCACGAATCCTAGTACGTGACTCGCTCACCAACTTAAGGAAGAAGAATGTTGGCTGCAAAGTTCTTCACTTCATCAACAGTGAAGATCAAGAAGCACTTGGTTACAAAACCCTAAGGCGCAAAGACACAGTAGCTTCTTTTAGAAAGAGTAAAGCATCAATCACCTTTTTGCATATGTTCTTCTTGTATTCTCTTATGTGACGGCCTTTAAAATAAGCCTTATATAAGTCTAGGGTTGTGAGAAAAGAAACCTTACTCAAATACATAAGCCTGGCCCAAAAATCAAAAAGCTGAAAATTTTGATTTCCCGTAACCTCGATCGATCGAGAGGTGTCGAGGAGGTGTCGAGGTTTAATGAATCTCAACAGATAGCAGCTATCGAGGAGGTGTCGAGAAGGTGTCGAGGGGATAGAAACTTTCTCGATCGATCGACCAGCTATCGAGAAGCTATCGAGATTGCGATAAGAATCAGCTGAAGATCTCGACAGATAGCCAGGTGTCGAGGTAGTTATCGAGAAGGTGTCAAGCTTTAAAAACTTTGCACTTTAGCTTGCTTTCTCTTAGACAGACTTGATGACTTCAACACTTGACCTTGAAACATTGTTTCTTAAAGTATTAAAAACACCTAGAACTACCCAATTACAAGTAGAGTGCGTTTTGTCAAAGGATTAGCCAATTTACATAACTAAGTGACATATGTTCTTAAACAAGTTAAAACATATATGTCCTAACACCTATGTTGCTCGATTGACATGGAAAGATCTAGTGTTGCTGACATGGCATTGATGACAAGGAGGACATCTTGGTTGGCATGATAGAATTGTTGAAATAGATAGGATCCTCTATCAATAGCTTGCATAGAATTACACCATTGAAAAGACAAGCTATATGTGATCACCTTGTAACACTATTGTGGTTGTTTTTGTTTTGATTTTTGATTTGTTTTTGTTTTATTTTATTATGTTTTTGTTGTTGTTATTTTTTTAATGAAAATAAATAAATAAATAAATAAAGCTTAAGACATAGCCATGAGTCCATGAGGGACCAAACGATGGGCCACTTCTTGTAATCCTTACGTCTTGGTGAAGTGGGTCTTTGTTAAGTCTGAAGCCCAATTTGACATCTTGGTAAAGCCCAACTAATGTATGTTGAGTCGTTGAGCAGTATTTTTTTTTTTTAAAGATAGAAATTCACATTTCGGCCTATGTCTACAATGATAATAAAGCCCTAAACAGCTACATATTACCGTATATTAAGCACTTTGTATTATAATAGACCCTGTAGGGTCTGTTTTTGTAGCCCAAGCCCAAAAGGTATGGATTCTGAGCCCAACAAACCCAGAACAATGAATTTGTAGAGAGTGGATGGAAGAACTAGGCTGGATATGAATTAAATGGTAATTGATGATGGTATTAAAAGGCGAATTGATGTGAAATCATGCATGAAAAATTGAACTCTTGAATGTCCGAAGAGGTTTTTTATTTGGTGGAGACTCTTTACAACTCTTAGTACTACAGCCAAGATATTTTTTCCCTCCCCCCCATGTCAGGAGCCCTTCTTCTTTATATAGCCTCTTCCCTCATCATCCCCATCGTCCACTTGTCCTTCATCTACGTATATACTTAAGTATTGGTCACATCAAGCATCTTTTCTAGCTTTTTGGGAGTGGCGGTAGCTGAGATTGCACTATTCAGGGGTCTTTTCCACATAAATGCGGACAGAAAAGCTGTTGCAGTGCATTAAATACGGTGGTAGCAGCTTTTCCTTGAGATATTTCTTCGTCCTTATCATCCCTAGGTATGCCCAGAGCTTATCTTTGTTGTTGGGATTGCCAGGAAGGTCATTCAGACCTTCCATTTGTTGGTTTGGTCAAGACTATTCGTATCCGAGGAGTAAAAACTCTTCGGACAAAGGGTGACCTCTTCGGATTGTACTCTTCCTCCATTTCTGGGGTGGTTGCCTTCAGATGAACTTTACCCCAACCCGTTACTCCTCTTCGGACATATAATAATCCTCAAAGTAGGGCCCCCGGCCCAATAGGTATGTCTGGGCTTTTACCCCCCCATAATAGCCCCTCAAAATCTTAACTTTTTCCTCGCATCTGAAGAGAAAAAGTGGGATTTTGATTTATCACGAAGCAAAAAGCTTGAGAACAGACAAAAGTCTAAACTTGCACGTGTGTAGGCATAGATATAAGTGCTTCATCATTGTCGCTGTTGTTTTCGTGTTTCCAAAGCGCTGCATTAATTACTCCAGGCGGCGCCTTGTCCTTTGCATCTAACGGTGGGTTGTTGATCTAACGGGCATGGTTCTTCCTCGGGATTTGGGCGAGATAACTTCTGCCCCTTCATTTGACTTCGTATAAAATCTCAGAAGAAGTTACTTCTTCTTCACTTTGCAAACTCTCAGACCACCCAGCAAGAACAAGCACACGACTTCATCAAGCTCTTTCAGTCACCGATCCCAGTTTTTCCCAGAATCTTTAAGAATCCTTCTGCGAGTTCAAAGATCAATCTCCGGTCGAGTTCCTGTAAGTTCTCATCCTTTCGATTCTTCAGTCTTCTCTTCGGCTCGCTTTCTCTACCTTTGAACAGTGTGATGGGTAAACTCCAGTATTTGGTGGATAGTCCTGCCCAGTTGGAGGAATTTAGGGCCACATATCGTATACCCCCAAATGTGGGTGTGAGGTATTGCCCTCCAGAAAAGATACTAACAAATCAGAAAATGGGCGAAGTCGTAATCCCCGTCATCGCTTTCCTAGAAGAGGGGATGACAATCCCCATGGGCCCCATCACCACTAATTACCTTCGAAACCATAGGCTTAGTCCCGAATAGTGTGCGCCCAATGTATTTAGGATCTTAGGAGCAGTGGAGGATCTTAACCGTCACCTAGGATTGGGGCTCACCTGGCTGGACATGGTACACATGTACGAGTGTCACAGCCAACAAGGGGCGGGATATTATCTAAAATCCCAGTCCGACATTGTTAGGCTTGTCTCCTGCCTTCCTAAGTCCAACAAAGGGATGAAGGACGACTATGTAATCATCTCAGGCACATGGCATGGCAGTCATTATTGCCCAAGCAAGCGAGGAGAGCCAGGTGGAACATGCTAGACTTAGGTTCACTAATAGTAGGCTTAGGATCTTTGCCTTTTAGCAATTTTTAATTCCCTTCGCATTACTATTTTCAAGTCTCTGACTGAATTCTACCCTGATTTTTAACAGATAGAGACCATGTTGCTTCTCGGCTCAGCCTCACAAACACTGCCGCACTCAATTACCTGTTAAGATCAGAAATCTTTGTAAGTGGGGACGGGCAGCTTCGGTCGGTTCTGCTTATCCTTGGGTATACAGCGAAACCAAAGGATTATCAGCCGATCGGCAATGCGATAACGCAAGGAGATTATTGTTTCAACCGAATAGACGTTGCTCAGAAAGGCTTCTTGGCACTGTACGACCTTGCGCCTGTACCACATCCAAACCCTCAGGGTGTACCCCCGCTCGTCCAGCCAATCCAGCAAGTTCCCCTTGAACCGGCAGTTGTAGGCGAAAGGGTTGGCTCTTCCACCTCCTCGCTAGAGGAGCAGATAGATAAATTTAAGTTCGGGGGAGAAGCTTCAGGAGCGGTCCAAGTGATACCATCCTCAGATTTCGAAAAGGGGATTGACAGGTAATCTAGTGTCCATCCTCCTATTCTGATAACTACTCTTTCGGAAGGCTTTTCGGAAGAGGAAGAGATGTTAGACTTGAAGGCATTAATGAGGAATCGGGGTAAGAAGGCCGAGCCGAAGGGCACTAGGACTTCCCAACCACTGGCGAGTCTGCCTCCACCGCCACCTCAGGTTCCTGATCTCGGTTTAAAGCCTTTACTAGATCTAAAGAAGAAGAGGCCCATCGCACCTGATGAGAGGGAGGTGGTGGTGCCACCAAAGACAACCAAGCAACAGAAGGTGGCGAGAGACCACCGGAGCAAAAGGGCCTCATTCACTGAGAGCCGTGATGAGCCTCCTGTTGCTAAAGTGCACCGAGGGCCGCGCACATAGTCTCCCAAGTTGGAGCTGGACGGCGCTCCTATTTCCTGGGAGACCTCCCTCAGAAACTACGATGGGGGAAAGGCAGGGCTAGTGGCCGAAGCTTTGGAGCAACCCTTGCTCCTCCCCCGAGACATGGAGTCATACAGGCGCTATAGCCAGTATGAACTCTACATGTCCCTGAAGAGGGACCTGGCCATGGTAAGTAAATTAGCCCAGCTCTTCGGTTTGGCATGTTAATTTTTGTTTGTTTTGTGCTAACTCTTTTCTTTATTATGTAGGTTACCCAGCAAGTCTTCGTGGCTGAAGAGTGGAGTAAAAATGCTTACATTGAAGCCCAAGCAGAGGCCCACTCTCGGTCTAAAGCAGAGAAAGCCTTGGGCAGCTTGAAGGAGTATTTGTCCCAAATATCTGAGTAGCTCAAAGAGGTGACCACCGAAAGGAATAGCCTCAAAGTTGGACTGTAAAATGTTGAGAGCCAGGCCGAAGCCCAACGCAAGTTGTTAAATGAGGCTCAAACCAGCCTGACAGCTGATAGAGCGCTTGTGATGGAACTTCGAGCCAAACTCTAAAAGGCAAAGGACACTGCCAAGCTAGCCTAGAGGGATGCTCAGCTGGCCAAGGAGGCGACCGAGGTCGAAAAGAAAGCAGCCTACCAACTGGGAGTGGAGGTGACCGAAAAAGGTCTAACGGAGCAGTTTGCCTCGGTCAGCCGAGACTACTGCGACATAACCTGGGGCAAGGCAATGGACGCTGCTGGGGTGCCTGCTAACTCAAAACTGAGGCAGCCTGGGAGCGTATATTACGACCCAGATATCCGAGAGCTCCCAGAGTCTGACCCCATTCCTCCAACACAGCACCCAGAGGCCTCGGAACAACCCTTGGTTAGCCAAACCCCTCTAATCACTCTTGAGGTCTCCAAGGAGTTTGGTCAGCCAGGTGATAAGAGCAAACCAGTTGAGCCATCCAAAGCAAAGGGTAAGGGATTGGAAAAAGAGAAAACTTCTTCCGAGCCCAAGGATCAGGCCCCAGAAGCTGCTGCTGCACGGACAGGCCAGGCTGCTGACCCTTTGGTCCCTCAAGCAAAAGCATAGATATTTAGGGGTTTTTTTTTTTTTTTTTTATTTTTTATTTTTTATGTAGGGTTTTTATTATGTAAGGTTTTTTTATGTAAGGCTTTTTTTTTATGTAAGGTTTTCTTATGTAAGGG
>NW_027070522.1:86624-101884 GCF_002906115.3 Quercus suber | reverse complement strand
CCCCCCCCCAATGTATGAACCCAAACTCTTCCTTAAGTGAGATTCAATATGTGAGATTTTTAACTTTTTAAATGGAAGGTAAAGTGGAGATAGGATTTGAACTCAGGACTATTTATTCTTAAAACTTAACAGTTAGAAAATGATTCCTTAAAAAATATGAAAAAAAAAACTGTAAAAAAAATGACGAATTTAATTATTTAACTAATATTATATTAGATCTCCAACATGAAATGAAGCTAAAATACATGTTTATTTCTACTCATGGAGGAGGTTTTTTTTTTTTTTTTTTTTTTTGTTTGTTTAAAAGAAGTAAAGGGAAAGGGAATATGTGATATGTTCTCAAGATTGCATTAAGATGAATACTAAATTTAGATTTAGTGTTTACAACCCACATGGATGCTGATCTATACCAAAAAAAATGTCTTATTAATCAGCATATATACACATAAAGAAGTGGTGATCATAAAAGATGCCCTCACTATAGCCTTACACTTCTAAGAACCATTTTGCATATGAATTTCTTCATCTTGAAGATTTCTGAGCAATGATTTGGAATTCTTTTCTGATAAAGAGAAATACGGAAGTTTTTTTTTTTTTTTTTTTTTTCTTTCATTTGGGAGGAAAGTGACTGAGTGCACTGGATCAGGATGTACATAATTTGAAACATAAAGACAAAGCAACAGGAGGAGGTAGATAAAAAGTCCCAACATTCAATGATTTTCACATTCCATTCTTTCTAATAAGTTTCTATTTCAAAACTGTCACAAAATTTAGATTCTCCATCTGAAAAGGAAAAAAAAAAAAACTAATTCTCTCAAACACTGATAAAAATTGTGCAAATCAAGCACATGGGAGGACTGAGACTTTTGGATTATAAGCTCCATAGAATCTTTTTTCTTTCTGAATTTTGACGAATGGAGGTGTCTAAATCAAAACCATTGAGTGGGTTTCCCGAAATTATCGCAATGAATTCGACTAGTGAACAATAACGTGTTGTGAGGGAGATTAATAATATTTATTTTTCTTGCTTATTAAAGTGTAAGGGGCCGTTTGGTAACACTGTTCTAATAATGTTGTTTATATTTTTTAGAAATATAGGTGAGTGAAAAAGTGTATAAAAATACATGTAATGTTGTTAAAACCGAAAACATGCATTTAAACACATATACCAAACAGACCTGTCTCTTAATTATAAATTATTGGTTGGAAACTTGGTTATGAAAATTGAGAACCAATTCGTTAACAATATATATATATATATATATATACACATAAGAATCTAAGAACTGAAATAATAAACAAAATAAAATTTAAAGCAAAAGAAAAAGATGGCTCATATAGAGAGGGGAAGATGTGACATAAGGATAATGGTGAGGTCCATCCTATCAAAAGGAGCCATTCGGTTAGAGATTCTGGCTTTATTGGAGCTCAGCAAATTGGTGGTTGTGGCTATTATTGAATGTGGTGGAGCTAGAGAGCTACCCTTTCTTTCTTTTTTTTTCCAATTATTTTTCGTTCTTCTAGTCTCAATAGTATAGTAATATCCATTTCTTCGAAAATGTCGTACAAATGTTGATAGAGAGGCAAGCAGATAGGAATATAGGGCAGTTTGTAGCCATGTAAAAGCTTCCTTGCTTCCTTTTTACTTCAAAACTCACAAGTTCAAAAAATCTACTACCACAAATAATAATAATGCACAACTCTTGGTACAACTATTTACGAGACAAATTATGAGTGATAGAGAAAAAGCGATGGGTCTATATAAAAATAACATACAGCCAATCACAATTTGACATGTAAGATAGTTATGATAAAAGTTATGATTTTTTATATGATATTAGAGTTACTCATCATACTAAGAAATCGTTGTTGCATTTGTTGGGTCATCTTTTTTTTTCTTTTCTTTTTTTATATAGAAATTTTACCGATAATATTTTTTCCATATGAAAAACTGGACTTGAAAACATTTGGGGGAAGAGAAGACTAAATAATGCTAACTATTAATTTATAATAAATAAATATAGACCTCTTAAAACTTTATGAAAAGAAAGAAGAAAGAAGACCAATGTAAGGTGTATAATTTTTTCCACAACTTATTAAGGACAATAGATAATGTTAACTCTTAATAAAAAAAATTTAAAACTTTATGAAATGAAAAGAAAGAAGACCAATACGAGGGGTATAATTTTTTTCACAACTTATTTAGGAAACTAAATAATGCTAACTCTTAATAAATAAATAAAAAACATAAAATTTTATGAAAGAAAGAAGATTAAGGAGTATAATTTTTCCCACAACTTATTAAAGTGACAAATTATTATTAGATCAATATCCTTTTTAAATAGCTTCATCACTATTATATAACTTTTATCGTGCATGAATCATAACAAACCTATGTATGAAAAATTGTGTGTTTTTAGACAAATAAAGGAAGATTTGGAGGAGAGGGTTATGAATCATGCATCATGATAGCTTAGGCCTTATAAAATACTCTCCACAACCATTATGTTTATAATAGTCATCAAACCATTTGGACCACATTATTATATATAAAATAAATAAAAGAATATGAAGATAAGGATAATTGATGAATCTAAAACTCCCATAGTGTAGATTGCGAAAAAGATATTTATTAAAAATGGGACCCACCAATACGCGTATTATAGCTTATGTGGGTCCAATTAGAACCCTTGGCAACAAAGTTAACCGAATTAGTAAGTCAAAACCAATGATGAATCAATTTTTTTTAATTTAAAAATGCTCTCAATCGATTAAAGAGAATTGTTAGAACAAACTATGGTGCTAAATGATGTTATTATTATGTGACAAAAGAATTAAAAACAAAGTACCCCCCAAAATTCCTCACATTAAAGCTTTTACAAAAGCAGCATATATGCAATTCTAATACAAGCTTGAATGCTTTTTAGACTCCACCTGTACACATTTTTGTTTGGTTAGGCTTTTAAATAAGAAAAAAAAAAATTAAAGCTATAGCTTACTGCTTACGTAAGAGGCTAACCTGTTACACAGCAATTTGGGAATTAAAGCCGTTTAAGTTAAGCTTCCACTATCAACAACTGTGGTTCAATCATTTCTAATAGCAAGTTTCTCGTGTTTTGGTAATGGCCATATCTCTTTTTTCCGATATAAAATCACCTTCCCACAAGGGATAGACCCTACGTCATCCACATTATGCAAACAGAACTATTTTATAATTATGTATTATTTTACTATATAGTATATAGTCACAACAGTTTTATTACAAGTGGTCCAAAGTGTCTGCTGTATCTTAAAATTACCATCAGTTTTACTACTAAAGATAAAAATTACTAGTTTATCAAAAAAATAAATAAATAAATAAAAGATAAAATTTACTATCAATTTTATTACAAAAAGTTATCGACTATCAGCCAAGAATCTTATACAAAGTGCTTTAGGGTCTAAAGAGACAAGAGTTTGAGTTGCAGAGATAGCAACAGCTATAGTTATTTCTCAAAATAAAAAAAGTTAAAAGCCGGTGATATATTCAATAAATAAACATGACCATTCTACTTCATGGACCATATAGTGACAGACTCTGCCATCCATTTCAGATATTGTCTAGTTTTTTTTCATGTCCCATAATTTTTCCAGACAAAGAGTTACGGCCAGGATGGGCCTCCAGAATAAATTTGTTGGAATAATACATGATGCGATGCGACGCAACGAGATGAATATCAAGGTTAACTAAAAAAGACATGGAAGCCACAATATTTCTGGGCCAGAATGATTGTAGAAGCTTGAGATGATTTTGTTCTTGTAGAGAGACAGAAGAGAGACATATATTCAAACCCATGCTTGAGATGGAAAGAAAAGATTCCGATGATAATTAGATGAGAGATATATACACAATCCAATAAATATTCCAGCTCAAGGAACATGTGATAGACAAAGACAATATAAGGTCATTCTGCTCAGCCACTCGAAGAAGGCCCAAAGTACATACAGATGGGTGGATTGATTCTGAGAATAGAGAGGATTGCTGATGGAATAGTCCAGATGCCATCACCACATATAAGACCCGAAGCAACAGCCCCTGCATAGTCCTCGGCATCCTTCCGATTAATTCGTTCCCATATATACAATATCACTGTCCCAACAAACATGTCTATAGCAAAGTAAGCTCCAATATAGAAGGGGACTGCCATAGCCATTGGAATTGGAATATATTGGGAGACCTTTGGGGGAGTCACATCCCTCAGGAGGTTTATTACCAGAGCTGCAACAAAAAACACACAACATATGGCCAAGCAATGCTTTGGGAGCTCAGAGAAGCCCTGAACACCTAGGATGGCCATTTCCCTGAATATTACAGCATATGGTGCTTTGTAAGGACCATCAGGTGACCCAATATCAAAAGCAGTCCAAAACAACCAGAATGTGAGGGGGGCAATGATACAACCCATGGCTGTTCCAACTAGCTGGCTCACAAACATCGACTTAGCTGAAGATAGAGTGAGGTAACCAGTCTTGAAATCTTGCATGAGATCCGCTGCAGTGGCGACAATGGTCATCATAACTCCACAAGCTGCTAAGCCGGCAACAACCCCACCATCGGTTCCAACCAATGAAGCAAAGATGAAAAGACCAATCTTTCCGTAAGTTGAAGCCAAGCTCCAATCTGTGAGCCCAGTGCCATAAGAGTTGCAAAAGGCAAGGGCAGGGGCAATAATGTATGAGCCTAGAACCAGATACCACTTGAGGGGTGGAAAGATGAGTGGCATTGTCGCTGTTGATATTGCAGCCAGACCCACGTATCCAGAGGCTGCAACCCAGGAGGGTATCCTGTCTTTAAGAAATACCTCATCCCTTCTTTTTTGCTCCGTTAGTAGTTTAGAACTCTCACCATCTATCAATGCACACATTGGAGAAATGTCAATAACAGATGTGTTGCAATGGTACACTGACCAGTTTGCAATTTCAACCAATAATTGATGTTTCATTTACTACACTGTTTATGTGTAATTTATCTTTTTCTTAAGCTTATTTTCTTGTGTACAGATATTTAAAGCTTCAAATTTTAAATGTACAACTGCAATTTTACCCACTTTCAGCAAAGAAGCAAATCAGCAAATAAACCAATCCAGACCCACAACCATTTGGCCTCCCGTTATGAAACCACACTTTTTCAAGTACATAAAACCTCACTTTCTTCTAGGTATAGCCTTTTCAAATAAGCCATTTTCAAAAAGCTGGAAAAAATAAGTTGTACCAAACAGGAGCTCATATGAGGATTAGACTTTGAATTCAAGACATAAGAAAAGAAATTAAAATTGTAGTGGTTTAAATATTTAAGTGAATCACAGAAATGTTTATTATAATTTAGCTATGCTAGTACATGATTTAAACCAAGGTCATATCTGTCTTGCAAAGAAACATGGTGGGTGTTCAATTACCTTTATTTCAATTTGCTCTTAAAACATCCATTAAAAAAAATGCTCTTAAAACACAACTCAGGACTAATATAATTGTAAATATAATGAAATAAGAAAGTTTGACAAATAAAATCAGAAAAAAGATATACATTCCTAAGACATATGACTATTGCAAACAAATTGACAGGGCCACGTCTTTAAAGAAAATTCAAGTCCCCCTATATATCCTTACCTAGAACCTCCGTAGTGACAGGAAGGTTGCTCTGTTTGGTGCTTTTGTTGCAGATTTCCTTAATGGTTATGGCTATTATCTTGACCAAATTGTAAAGACCATCTCCAAGGATAAGTGAAATAGCTATAAAGACCTGCAACCAACATGACGGGCAGGAAAAACCACTTTAGAGCAATCATAAGAAGATAATATTAAACCAAAGCATTGAAGAGAGAGAGAGAGAGAGAGAGAAAAGAAAATAGCTATACTATGTGGTTTACATCCCACTCTGGTGGCACTTGCCTCATGCCTGCACCTACTGGCCTTTTTTTTTCTCAATGGATTGAGATGTAAGCCACAAAAAGTCAAAATCTCTTTTAGGATTATGTAATTTGTGTGGAGGCATGAGATTATAAACTACAAACATAAATTGTGAAGGGGAATAAGAAAAAGTGTTTTACCATACCTTGTATCCATAAAGACCTTTAAAATCATTGCTGCCAAGGTCAGCTGGATACCAATCTCCAGCATGTTGGGAAATGAAGGGCCAAAGGAAACCCCACGATATGATAGCCCCAAACAGAACTGAGCAGTTGACTATATGTGGGCAAATTAGACCACATCCAATATAAGTTGGACTGAAGTCAAAATAGAACCTGCAAGAAGCGAATCATATAAAACACCATCATATATGCACAACATTCCTCATGAAACAGCTCAACCATATGAAGTCAATGCACACAGATAAATGCAAACGCATATGGCATATACATATGCACATAATTACAAAAAACACAAACATACACAATTAGATAAAGCTCAAGCACACGCATATTAACTTTCTTTTTTACTTTCCTCCTCTTCTGTTGGCCCCAAGGGTAATTAAATTATCAGATATGAAGAATGAACCCCTTATCAGATAAAATTTTGGTAAGAGTCCAGTAGCACATGACATCACTCGATTATCACACTAGAAGAAACAAATTGCAATGTGAAAATTAGACATATATATTATGGCACTGTTTTACATATTAGTTACTCTATATGGCAAGGGAAATGCAGGGTTCAATCCCTACTAAACATGACAAACACCTTAAGCTACATCCTGTGCACACCCCTATGCTTTGGTGACATCAGTCAGTAGTCCATTGTATTCACCATACTCCAGTTAATAGGGCAAAACATCCAATAAAGCTGATTTTTTTTTAAAGGGCCTTTTTGGGCGGGGAGAGGGGTGAGGGGTTTGCAAGTGAGCGAAAAATAGAATTAAGAAAATAAAGTGAAAGCAAAAGAGCCTTACGTGTTCTTATATAGCATCAAGCCAAGGGTGGGAAAATTATCAAATCCACAAGAATCACCAATACCACTGAAGAACCACTTAAAGCAGCTCCAAAAAAAACTTATGCTCAAATATTTTCCAAGACAACGGACTTGATTCCTGTCAAATGTTAATCTTCAATTAGAAATAAGGCAACCATAATGCTTTTCAAATGAATATACACTGTGCAGTTAACTCCGCAACATATACATGCGCCCAAGGTGTTTCTATAATGATCCAATAAGAACTAAGCAATGCTAACCAATTTTATTTGGGGTAAGGTGCACTACTACCATTTGTTGGAGTGCATAATGTTAAAAATTTATCAAAGTTTCTTTAACAGTGTCCTAAAAGCTCTGTGATATTTTCAGATATAAAGATCTCTCATCTTTCATTCAATATCTTTGTTTTTGTTCTAAGTTTCCTATCAACATAAATTTTTTATTAATTCTTCCCCCATCATCTTACATCAGCAGGTACAACCAATGAGCTCAAGCTCAGATGGCTCTTGTAAGAGCAAGGTGGAGGCTGCCATCATGGATTTAAGACCCACCAGGCACGTGTCATTACCACCACAAAAAAAAAAAAAACTTATTTCAGGATCTACAAATCAATGAAGAGTTTCATATATTTAGAACTTACCCTGCAAGCTCAGCTCCCGTCTTAGTATGAAAGCTATTTATCAACATTGCAGTTGCTGTGCCACTAGGATATGTAAGCTTATAATCCATGACCATAACCTAAAAGCACACACAGAAGAGACATGATAAAACAAGCTCAGAGAGAGAGAGAGAGAGAGAGAAGACAATCTTTGATGTTAAACAGAGACAATATAAGCAAAAGAGTTCAGATGCAAGAGAACACTTCCACTTGCTTGCATTAATTAAAAAATGTGTTATAACACAAAAATTGCAGCTCCTTATAAAATAATGCATGGTAATCAATCTAACAAACTAATCTATGAGGTCTCAAATTAATATTAAACAATCTAACAAACTAACTTGAGAGCAAATAAAAGAAAATGAAAAACCAAACAACTTTACCATCTACAGGTGAACCAAGCCCTCTATAACTCTATCTGGACAACACGTCCACAACCAAATTGGACTTGTAACTAAACTTTTGCATAAATTCGCACACATAAGAACAATAATGTTGCAATCTACAACAATGGAAGCTACCTTACGAAGTGGAACAAGACTGAAAAGGCCAAGGAAGCTGACGATAAACAAAAATCCCATCATCCACCACAGGCCTGGGCTCTTAACATCTTCAACCCGGTTACCCGGATAATCAGTACCAATGAGTTTATAAGTTCTATCATCCAAAGCAAGCAAATATGAACCAAATCCCCCTGTCATCAATTAGACATTCAGTAACATAATCAAACATAAGAAATCAATGAGCACAAAATAACACAATTTACTACGACATCCTATTTTAAGAATAGAAATGGTATCAATGCCGCGACAGTTCAGGTCACAAACTAGTAGATAAGGAAAAAATAATAAAGATCTGCATGTGAAGGGAGAAAACCCTTTCATATGTCAATAACATTTATCTATAATGCCTCATCTAATCAGAACTTCTACATAATTACTGCACCTTCAGTTGTTCATTTTGACATTGCTAATGTTTTTTATTTATGATCAATAAACTTAATAACAAATTTTATCCCAAGCAATATAAAAATTTATGTTTCAAATATGGTCAGTGAAAGTTTTAATAATTCTTTTCTTTTCTTTTGGAATGACAAACTTTGAAAATAGAGTATTCAAAATGTATTTAGTCTGAATGTAACATTTCCAACTGCATGTTCTTGACGGCTAGATCCGTGCAACGCACAGCTAGCAACATTTTAGCTTTAATTAGAATAGATTTTCTAATAGCTGAATCACAGTCACACTTTACCAAACTTGAGAATTACTTCCTATTTCCAATTTTTTGCAAAATCAACCCTTTTACTTAAAACATCTGACATAATGTCAGAATCCTTTAAAATCGAAGAAAAAAAAAATTATTACTTCTCCATAACTAAAAATCTTACTTTTTCGTTCTTGAGAGTACAAACATTTAACTATTGAGTGATGCAAGGGATACTACAAATTTTAGTACAACTGATATGTCAGTTATTGAAATCCACATTCATTACTACATCCATTTTCAAACATTTTGTAGAATCTTTAACATTTTCCTTTAACTAATACATCATCAACGATTTAACCTTATCTAACAAACACAAAAACAGAATCTTCAGCAAATAGCAATCAAATCAATCCTAAACTCGCATGCAAAAAAAAAAAAAAAAAAAAAAAAAAAAACAGCTCACAAATGTCACACTAACCAACTAAAAACCTAAGTCACAAATCAAACTTAGTCCAAACAAATTTTACAAACCCAAAACAAAACCCATATATTTAACACAGTTCTCATTTCATGTTATAGATTTAGCTTGACTTGTCACCTAAACCAAATATTATACTATTTCTTATTTAGAACAAAACAACAAGGTCTTAGTCCCAAAAAATTTGTGGGGTTGGCTTTGAATGCTCAACAGATAGACATGTATTATACCATTAAAAGATATACATATGTAGTCTATTAAATGTTAGAGGTGAATTGGATAATGGGTAGATACCACTGAATGCGAGGCCATAGCAAGCAACAACACAGGTCTGAATAACGGTGTTCTCTTGCCTGGTGAAGGGCTTAACGTGAAAACCTAACTTGGACAAGAAGCTAGTCCATGACTTAACGAAGAAGAAACCCAACAACCCAGCTGCCACATTAAGGGACGGAATGATCCCAACCGTGAGATTGAGCTTGTGGGTGATTATGCAAAAAAGGGACCCCAAAATAGCACTCACGGCTAGCCCTCTGATCGTGATCTGGTCCTTCCATTCAGGGATTTGATGGTGGTCAGTGTCTTCAACGGCCCTGATCTTCTGGGTCTCTTCCCCCAAAAACGGCTCTGATATCTCGACGGATGAACCCTCCGTTCCCATCAATATCGTTTTTTTTTTCTTCACTTTCCTTGTTGAAAAATCCAAATAGAAAGAGAGAATATATGGTATAGCTGTATTGGGTTTTCTTTTGTTTTTGTTTTCTGTGCAAATTGGTAATGGAGGCAGAGGCAAAATAGAATACAGATGGTAAGGAATGGCAGCGGAAGCTATGAGGTTGAAGGTTGGTTTGGAGTAAACTGTTTTTTATTGAAAGAGCTGTGGTCCAATGAGAATGGTTGTTTGTGCAAGCAAGCAACTGTTGTTTATTTTTTTATTTTTTGAGAGTTTTTAAGAAGCAAGAAACTCTTTGTTATATTGTCTGCATGGGTGGAATTACAGAGAGTGATAGATCATAGATTAAATAAAGTTGGATATACCTAATTTGCTACTGAATTTATCTAGGAATTACAGATAGTGATAGATCATAGATTAAATAAAGTTGGATATACCTAATTTGCTACTGAATTTATCTAGCTTTTACTTTTATATTATTACACACATTTCAAAGCAATTTTTTTTTTTTTAGAAAAGAAAACGACAATTCGTCAAAACCATAACGTTTGATAATTGATCAAATCAGTGTAGATATATTGTTTAATAAATAAATTATTTAATTTATTTAAATAATACACATGGCTTTAAAGTAATTGGGTGGAAAATGCTTTATCTATTTGTAGAGTTGTGCCTACCAAAGCAAGAAATGAGAGCTTTCATGGCTATCTTGGTTTGGACCGACTAGTGAGCACCTGTCAACAACCACTCCTTCCTAAGAATATTTCCTTTTTTGGTAATAAAGCATACTAGTATTTCATAACACGAGTTTTGCCAAACACATCCCATTACAATTAGCAGGAGAAGAGACGAGAGAGAACTTACTTACTAGAGAAATAAAAAAAGGATGATATTATTGCTAATACAAATTTTATTAAACTTATTGTGGGCCAGAAAGTCAGGCAATCTCGGCCCACTTCAAACCAGGCCCAAAAGCCCATGCCGAGGAGGCATGTAGGGTCCGCGGACAAAAGTTAGAAGTCCAGTCCCCAAGGAGCTAGTCCGAGGACGACTCCGTCCTCGGACACCCGAGACCATAGAAGTACCCAAGCACCACACCATCCAGGGGGGTCTTCTTGAATATCCGAGGAGGAAAGAGCAAGTGCCACACATCAACCATGGAAGCACGACAGTGGAGCAAGTCTAAGACGAGCTGTCATCTCCACATTAAATGCCCACAACTAACGTCCTGGCCGCATTAATGAGGAATGGATTACAGAACAGTGTTGCCTTGGTTGCCGCAACCCACAGGAGGAATGGGAAGGTGGCTGATGGGACAAGTACTCAAGTAGTGGCCTGGTTGCTCAACAAATGTAGGGTCAGGATCAATGGGGAAAGGGGTATATAATGTAAAGGGCCCCTCTTAGAAAGGGGGGGGGGGGTGGCCATAGCAAGCAACAACACAGGTCTGAATAACGGTGTTCTCTTGCCTGGTGAAGGGCTTAACGTGAAAACCTAACTTGGACAAGAAGCTAGTCCATGACTTAACGAAGAAGAAACCCAACAACCCAGCTGCCACATTAAGGGACGGAATGATCCCAACCGTGAGATTGAGCTTGTGGGTGATTATGCAAAAAAGGGACCCCAAAATAGCACTCACGGCTAGCCCTCTGATCGTGATCTGGTCCTTCCATTCAGGGATTTGATGGTGGTCAGTGTCTTCAACGGCCCTGATCTTCTGGGTCTCTTCCACCAAAAACGGCTCTGATATCTCCACGGATGAACCCTCCGTTCCCATCAATATCGTTTTTTTTTTTTTTCTTCACTTTCCTTGTTGAAAAATCCAAATAGAAAGAGAGAATATATGGTATAGCTGTATTGGGTTTTCTTTTGTTTTTGTTTTGTGTGCAAATTGGTAATGGAGGCAGAGGCAAAATAGAATACAGATGGTAAGGAATGGCAGCGGAAGCTATGAGGTTGAAGGTTGGTTTGGAAGTAAACTGGTTTTTATTGAAAGAGCTGTGGTCCAATGAGAATGGTTGTTTGTGCAAGCAAGCAACTGTTGTTTATTTTTTTATTTTTTGAGAGTTAAGAAGCAAGAAACTCTTTGTTGCTGAAAGTTGCTGAAAACTGATTGTTGTTGAAAACACTGTAGCAAAATAATTTTTAAATGTGCAAATAGTATTGTGAGACCCACTTTTAATATTAAATATTACGTAAACAGTGCGTGAACAGTTTGCAAACAGTACTTAAACAGTGAATTTTGTCCCCCAAAGTCAAAAATGCCGGCTAAAAAAAAAAAAAAAAAAGAGAAAACGTGAAGATCAAAACGGGCCGCAGCAAAACCTGCAATCCAAACCCACCCATTATAAAAAGTTGTAGGCGGATCTATTATTGTATTGTGACTATTGTCCACCCATACAATGGGTGGAATTACAGATAGTGATAGATCATAGATTAAATAAAGTTGGATATACCTAATTTGCTACTGAATTTATCTAGGAATTACAGATAGTGATAGATCATAGATTAAATAAAGTTGGATATACCTAATTTGCTACTGAATTTATCTAGCTTTTACTTTTACATTATTACACACATTTCAAAGCATTTTTTTTTTTTTTTTTTTAGGAAAAAAAAACGACAATTCGTCAAGCTGACTTTGATCTCTGGTCGCAGTGATCAATTTTTCACCAACTTGCATCAGAAATAGTGAACAATTTTTCCTCTGAAAAACTTGCATCAAAGTAGTTATTCGTATATTTTCTTCCCAATGACTCGATCCATTTATTTTCAAATATCTTACACCTGAATCTCCATTCTTAATTTTTATTATTAATGAAACCAAACAGCTAATATGGACTGCCTTTTTTTGTGATCTTATTTTAAATTCTTGGCTTCCATGATTGATTTTGGCATTTACCAAACACCAAATATTGTCATTTCTTATGTTAGCGTGTGAGGATATTCACTTATCTCATCTCCCTTCCTCTATATATGTGTGTGTTTTCTCCCAAAAAAAAATATATATATATATATATATTTTGTCATTTCTTATGATCTAATCTTTAAATTTTAATGGTCTTCTAAAATTAGCTATAGAAAGACATATATTATATGAAATCTATAATAAATGAACGACCGAGATAGATAAATTATCTGCAGCATGATCATAGGTTAGGTGGCATCATCCAAACTAACCAAATTAAATGCTGTAATAAATAATTCAAAGTCTACTATTAACCCATAATATAAGAAATTCTTTGTCAAACAACCGCTACATTTGTTTCCATGAAAAACATTTTGTGAAGATAAGAGTAGTTTTCTACGTTTTCTTATCTTGGTAACATTAGAAAAAAAAATATGTCAAGGAAAATTTTTTATTAACCAA
Organism: Quercus suber; assembly: GCF_002906115.3. Taxonomy (NCBI): domain Eukaryota; kingdom Viridiplantae; phylum Streptophyta; class Magnoliopsida; order Fagales; family Fagaceae; genus Quercus; species Quercus suber. The sequence goes on along the minus strand of NW_027070522.1, from coordinate 88,554 downwards.
AAATTCAATTAAAAATATAAATTATTTTTCATAGATTGTTTTCTGCTAATTTTTCGAAAAAAATTTTATCTTACATGTCACTCTAAATAAAGGAAATTAAGCAACAATATGAAAATTATTGAAAACAACTCTATCTCAATTTTTAACTAAAAATAGGTTTTTTTTTTTTTTTTTTTTTTTTTTTTTTTTTTTTTGTGTTGAGAACTTAATTAAACATAGGTATATGAAATAGTTTTCTCAAAAAAAGAAAAAAAACTACCAAACAATAGAAAAATGAAATAATTTTCTAAAAAAAATATATTAAAAATGACTATATTTTTTTAGAAAATATTAAAATTGAAAGAAACGAAGTGTCTCAATTTTCAAACAAAAACAAACCAAATTTTTTTTTTTTTAAAATATTACATTACCATATGACTTCCTTTATTATTTGCTGACATGTTTTTCAGGCACCTAAATATCACTTTTTTTCCCAATATTTCTGATTGATAATTGTATTTATTACTAATTATAAACATGTATCAAGTGATATATGAATTGGGATTAAATTCTTTGATTTTAATTTAAATCTAATGCCTATACGGTGGAGTCAAGTTATGACTTGAGGGGGCAAATTTATATTTGACGTTCACATTTACACATGTACATGCCGACGTATACATACAGTAGTTGAGACTAATTTGAAAATAACAAATCATTCACGTTAATGCTAAGCAATATTTAAATGCAAAAAAAACAAAAAAACAAAAAACAAAAACAAAATTTGCAATAAAATAGCATATTTATTATATTGTGTTTATCTATTAGGATTTTTTGCATGTAAATAATTCTTTTTTAAATTAAGTTATAGTTTTACTTACGAAGAAAAAAGGTTTTTTAATTGTTAGATACTTAGACATAAATCTAGAACTTAATAATGAATTGAGTAAAAAACCTACAACCTATGTAAATTTCTGTTATTTTGGTATTTTTTTTTTTTTTTTTTTTTTTGTGTGAGAAATTGGTAAAGTTATATTATAGGTCTATTTATTTTAACTCAACACCGAGGTAGTGTGCACGCGGGCATGCATGGCCCTGGTTGTGTGCCCACAGCAGGCTACCATGACCTATAGACAGCGTGAGCACACAAGTAGGGATGACAATTTTGTCTTTCCCTACTTGACCTACCTCTCTCTGTGTTGGCCCAAGCAAATTTTCCCCGCCCACAAAGGTGGTAGGGTGAGGATGGAGTGAGATTTTAGCCCCGTACCACGGGGCGAGGTGGGGATGGTTAGACTTTTAAACTCGCCCCGTATTGATAATGTTAAATTGTAATTTTTTTCATACCCTAAAACTCTACTATTTAAAAAACATTCATCGACTTATTTTAATTTTACCCAATAAGGCTTTCAGCCTTTTTTTTTTTTTTTCCCTCTAACAAGGTTGGAAATAAGGTACCAACTTAAAATTTTCTTCTCTTTATTATAAAAAAATTTATATACTATTGAACCATTAATTTCGTATTATGAGATTTTTGTTTTAGTTGTGATACTGTCTCGTTAAACACTTTAATAATATTATTCAATATTTTCTAAAAAATTAGTTTGATTGATAGGATAAATTTATTTGTAATTTCAAGTATATTTTTATTAACAAAACAGGTTTTATTAAAAATAATTGTAATAGTTGTGGGTAAATTAACAAGAAGTAGAGTTTTATGGATGGGACGAGGTTTCATGGGACCCAAGGGGCGAGAGGAGGGGCAAAAATTTTCTAAGGTAAGACAAAACTATGTGGGGTAGGGGCGAAGACCTTATCCTTGGGACCCACCCCGCCCTACTGCCATCTCTACACGTGAGTATGCCTAGGCCTTGGTTGCATGCTTACGCGAGCATGCCATTTGCCTTAGCAGCATATGTGCCTACATGGGGCTGCTATAAGAAACTAACTC